>NC_040906.2:57682661-57983390 GCF_004126475.2 Phyllostomus discolor
ATTTCATTTCTAGAGATCCAAAACAGCCCTGCCTAGTTTTCTCCTGTTGCCTCTTCCATCCTAAGCCCTTCCTTGTTTCAATGCCCCAGTTTTAACAAAGGCACTCTCAGAATAAAAAATAAGTAAATAAATAAAAGTATAGTTCATATTTTTACTTTGATACTTTATTCTGTAACTTTGCTCAATATATTTATAAATTTTGTTTTTCAGCAAGTGTTGTAGAATTTTTGAAACATGAGATCTTGCCATTTGTGACACTTTCAGCCACGACTTCCCTCGTTATTTCTTCTAAGGCAAATTGGCTGGGAAATACATTTTTTTATTTTTTGTTGATCCTGAGTATTTTTTACTTTACCTTTATTTTTATTATTTATTTATTTTTTTAAATTATAGTTTACTTATTATGCTACTACAGTTGGCCCAATTTTCCTCCCTTTGCCCCTTTCAACCCAACCACTTCCACTCCCTCAGACAATTCCCCCACCATTGTTCATGTCCATTGGTCTTATGTAGAATTTCTTTGGCTACTCCATTTACTATACTGTATTTTACATTCTCATGGTTGTTCTATAACTGCTTACTTGTACTTCTTTATCCTCTCACCTCTTCAGCCATTCCCGAATACCCCCTTCCCATCTGGCAACCATCAAAATGCTCTCTGTATTCATGATTCTGTCTCTATTCTCCTTATTTGCCTAGTTTGTTTTTTAGATTCAACTGTTGATAGATATGAATTTTTTGCCATTTTATTGTTCATAGTTTTGATCTTCTCTTTCCTAAATAAGTCCCTTTAACATTTCATATAGTAATAGCTTGATGATGATTAATTCCTTTAGATTTTCCTTGTCTGGGAAGCTCTTTATCTGCTCTTCAATTCTAAATGATAGCTTTGCTGGGTAGAGCAATCATGGATGTAGGTCCCTACTTTTCATAACTTTGAATACTTCTTGCCAGTCCCTTTTAGCTTACAAAGTTTCTTTTGAGAAATCAATGGACAGTCTTATGGGAACTCCCACTGTAGGCATCTATCTGCTTTTCTTTTTCTGCTTTTATGATTATCATTTTATCTTTAATCTTTGGCATTTTAATTATGATGTGTCCTGGTATGGGCCTCCTTGCATCCATTTTCGGGGGGAGCTATCTGTGCTTCCTGGACTTGCATGCTTAATTCCTTCACCAAATTAGGGAAGTTTTCTTTCATTATTTTTTCAATAGATTTCCAATTTCTTGCTCTTTCTCTTCTCCTTCTGGCACCCTTTAAATGTAAATGTTGGAATGCTCGAAGTTGTCTGAGAGACTACTTACACTATCTTTGCTGTTTTGTATTCCTTTTTCTTCTTGTTCTGATTGGTTGATTTTTTCTTCCTTATGTTCCAAATCATTAATTTGATTGTTGGCTTCATTCACTATCCTGTTGTTTCCCAATAATTGTTCTTTATTTCAAATAGTGAATCATTTATTTTTGACAGAATATGTTTTATACTTTTGAGGTTCTCACTAAGTTCCTTGAGCATCCTTGTAACTAGTGTTTTGAGCTCTGCATCTGATAGATTGCTTATCTCTATTTTGTTTAGTTCTTTTTCTGGAGTTTTGATCTGTTCTTTCATTTGGACAGTGTTTCTTTGTCTCCTCATTTTGGCAGCCTCCCTGTGTTTGTTGCTATGTAATACTAAGTAGAGTTGCTATGATTCTCTGTCTTAGTAGTGTGGCCCAATGTAGTAGGTATCATGTAGGGTTCAGTGGCACAGCCTCCCTTATCACCAAGCTGGGTACTCAAGGTGTGCCCTTCATGTGGGCTGAGTACACCCTCCTCTTGCAGTTGAGACTTGATTGCTGCTGGTGGGTAAATGGTAGGGATTTACCCAGGTCAGTCAGCTATAAGCACTAGCTGTGACCACTGATCACTAACCTCCCACATCCATGAAGGACCAACTGTGGAGGGACAGGGTAGTGGTGGTCTGACATGGTGTAGCTGTCCACTGGGTGTGCAGGCTCTGGAGTTTCTTGGGTGAGGCAGTCCAAGATATCTCCCCACCTGTGTTTTGCCCAGGGTCACCCTACCTGAGCTATAAAGCCATCTGATCTGGCTATTACTTGTGCTAGGCTTGGAGATTCCCACACAAAGCCAAGCTTAGAATTTAGGGTAGCTGCTGGTAGTGCCAGCCCTGGGTCCACTTAACAAAAGTTATTGGGGCTGGCAGCTACATAAGGCCCAATATTGCTTGTTTGATAATATTTAGGAAGTGAAGCATGAGCCAAGACCAGCCATTCATATGGAAATACCAGGGTTAATAGTTTGGGTTGGAGGGAGTGTCTCTGTATCTCCAGGGTAGGGTAAACAGTGTTTGATAGAGTCTCAGATATGGCACCTGCCTGCTGGCTCTGTAGCTCTGTTGGGGGAGGGCTCAGAAAAGGGAAATGACCTCTGTCCACTTTTCTTTCTGGGAGAAAGCTGCCCCCCAGCTCCTGTGTTGATGCTAGACACTTCATTTTCTCCCTCTATGCTACTGGTGCCTTTCAAGCTACTATGCTGGTGCTGGAGCTCAAATAGTGTGAGTCTGAATAAGTCTGTGTGTAGGTTTTTTAAGGGGTACTGCTTGGGACACTAAAAGTTTCTTCTACTGATCGTTCTGCTAGGTTTTGCAGCCAGAAGTTATGGGGACTTATCTTCCTGGCACTGAAACCCTCATCTGGGGGGCCTGGGACTGCTTGTTCCCAAGATATCCTTTCCAAACTTTTATGCACTATAGGTGGATATGAGACCAGCCTGTTCTGTGTCTCTACCCCTCCTACCAATGTCGATGGGATGTAGTTTCTTTAATTCCCTAGTTGTTAGGTTTCTATTCACCTTGGTGTCTGATGGTCCTGAGTGATGGCTATTCTATAGTTTAGCTGTAATTGTAATACGATTGTGCTAGGAAGCAGGCTGTGTTTACCTGTGCTGCCATCTTGACCGGAAGAGTATTTTACCTTCATTATGAAAGGATAATTTCAAAGTTAGAATCTTCTTTGACAGCTATTTACTTAAAGCACTTTGAATATGTCATGCCATTACTTTATGGCTTCCATTTGTTTCTGACTGAAAGTCAGATCTTCATATTTTTGGGATTACCTTGTACTTGAGTAATTTTTGACTTGCCACAGGTAAGGTTTTCTTTTTGTTTGGTTTTTGTTTCAACATTTCAACTATAGTGTCTGGGTGTGTATTTCAAAATGTTTATTCTGCTTGAAATTTATTGAGCTTAATGGATGTGTAGATACATATTTCATTAAATTTGGGAAGTTTCAGACATTATTTCTTCAAATAGTTGTGTTCTTCTTTCTTTCTCCTGCTTCTCTCTCTGGTTTCCCATTACATATTTTTTAGTGCAATTATGGTGTGCCACATTTCTCTGAGATTCCATTTATTTTCATTATTTTTTTCTCTCCCTTATCTTCAGATTGTATAATCTCTATTAATCTGTCTTCAAGTTTGAAAATTTTTTCTTTTTCCAGATCAGATCTGGTGAATCCTGTAATAGAATTTTAATTTTGTTTATTATATTTTTCATTTCCTAAATTACCATTCAGATCTTTTTTACATAATTTTTAGCTGTTTATCAATATCCTCTTTTTGTTGAAACATTGTCACCATACTCTTTACTTCTTTTAAATTGGTTATCTTTAGCCTTTTGACTATATTTATATTGTCTTCCTTAAAGTTTTATATAATATGTCTATCAACTAGCCTCCTTCAAAGGCAGTTTCTATTGCCTTGTATATGTACCACACTTTCTTGTTGCATGTCACTTTGAATTTCTCACAATTTTTTTAAATTGCTATTTTAGCTGATATATTATAACAATTCTGGATATTGATCCACCATCCATGGTTTTCATCATTACTTTCTGTTTAGTCATTTGTTAGTTACTTGGCTAATCTAACTTTACAGAATACATTTCCTTTCTACCTCCTGCTGTAACCAGTCTTTGATGTCCCTACCTATATTTTTCCCCTTGTTTTTGTCTTTCTATAGTGAACAGTGGCTGATATCTTTGATCAAATCACACTTCCCCCTTTTATCTTATACCTGCCCACCTAGGTGGGGTCTCTCTAGGGTTGCAATAAGCAATTTATTGATCAAAGGTTGTGCTTAATCTCCATTAGCCAGTTAGAATTTTACCTGTTACTATTGAAAGTGTATGTAGCTTAGAGCCTGCTTTCACAGTTCAGGAAGTACAGCTTCTTATGTCCCATGTTCATTTTAGGACTCTTAAGGTGGGCTACCCTCCTGATTTCTCTGTGAGCATATAGCCTTAGGCACATACACGGTTTTCCAGAATGCTAGGGACAAGTGTGACTTTAGTTTTAAGACTAGTTTTTCAAGAGTCACTCAAGATCAAAGTAGCTCATTGTTCCTTTTGTGTTGGTCAGAGGTTGTATTTAAGTTCCTTTGTCCCAATGAGCCTTCTGACACATGCATGTGCATGCATGCACATGTGCAAAACTTGGGAAATGGTTTCAGGTTTTTCTCATGTCCTCCTCTGATTGCTTCTGAGTACTTACTTTCTAGTGCACGGGAACAGCCTTCCCAACATTTTAGGGTTGACTGTGACCTCAGGAGGATTCTTCTTTCCCTAGTTTTCTCTATTAAACTTTGGGCTGCTCTGACCTTTTGCTTGTATCATGGAGCTACCAGTCCACTTTATAGGTAGGGCTGGATGGAGAACAAGAGCTTTGGTCCTCTAAGCCATATCTGCCTGGAATGGAGCTGCTGCAACACAGGGCTGAAAGGTATGAGAAATATAGGCAGCACCCCCTCTCACTGTGAAAAACTGTAACCCTAGACTGGGAACTTAGGGGAAAGCAAGCTTCTGCCTTCTGGGCCAAATCAGCTTGGAGTGGAGTCTCTGCACTGCTGAGCTAGAGTGGAGGGAGGAAGTGAGTCATGGTTCAGATACCATGAACTCTTGATGTTTTCACCAAATTGTAGTAGATATTCTTGAAGAAACATTTCATTGGTTGTATGCCCTCAAGACAATTGACAGAGCCTTAAAATAATTGTTTCTTTAAATAATTTTTACAAGTTTTGCTGGTTTCACTGGAAACTGAGTTCACATTGCTTTTCATGTTGGTATTCTGGATATGTATTTTTATTTCTGTTCAAATATTGTGCCCAGTGTTTTAGTTGCATGTTTGATTATTATTGAGCATTAAAAATTCTTTGCATATTCTGGATAAAGATTATTTACCATAACTGATTTGAAAATGTGTCCCCTGGTTATAGCTTGTCCTTTCACTCTCTTGCTGGAGAAAGGGTTTCTAATTTTGATAATGTCCAATTTTATCAATTATTTTTATGAATCATGATTTTATTTTTATACCTGAAAACTCATAACCTAACCCAAAATCATGCAGTTTCTCTCTTCTATTCTTCTAGAAGTTTTATAATTTTATGTTTCTTTATACTTATAATGAACATAAGTGTATTTTGTGAGATGTGTGTTGAGATATATTTTATTTTGCACATGGAGATCCAGTTGTTGAAAAGACAAGGCTTTAGTCCTTCTTGTATCACTTATCTACTTTTTCAAGTATCAGTTAGCTCCACTAATGTGGGTCCACTTGTTTCTGGATTCTCTAGTCAGTTCCACTGATGTATGTTTCTTTCCTTTCTCAATATCATAACATTTTTAATCACTAGTAGGTTTATAGTTAAGTCTTAAAAATAGGTACAGAGCCTGTACATACTTTGTGATTAATTTTTGATGCCATTGTATATGGTATTTTTAAATTTCCAATTCCAAATATTCATTGTTGAGATATAGGAATGTGGATAACTTTTGTATACTTGTATACTGAAACCTTGCTAAATATACTTATTAGGTCTAGGAACTTTTGGGGGTAGATTTTCTTGGATTTTTCCATGAGATATCTAGATTGCATGATTGGCGATATTAGCAGATGTAAAGTAAAAGGAAAAGCTTTTCCTTTGTATATTGGAGGATAAACATTGGGGGTTATTGGGTGTGCAGTGTCATTGGGTATGTGCATGTAGACATTGTCTATACACACTGAAGATTCTGGTCTAGAACTAACTCATTAAGGACATTCGATTTAGAAATAGCATTTTGGAGGTTCATCAGTATAGTGTTGCTAACTAGTCATGGCCATGAGTGAGATGAATCAAACTTGCAAAAGGGCAAGAGAAAAGATCAGAAAAAGAGATTTCTGAGGGGTGTATAAGTAATTTGTTCTCATTTTGTCCCTTTAAAACACCTATCAACAATAAATTTGCATAAATGCTTAAAGTTTGAAGGCATTCAGTGGAACATGATTACTCTCCATTGTCTTTTTGTATTTGGCCCTGGTAATGAGAAGATTTGCAGAAAAGAGCCTGGTAAGCCTGAGACTTTCATCATTTGAAAGGCCTATTTGCAAGAATAGCCCAGTTGGCCTTTGGGAACTTGGATTTGGGAGGGTTTCCATCATTTCTTGATAAGAATGATGGGTCATGCCTAAACTGTTTGTACAAACAATGTGGTTTATGCTGAATACTGCTTTCCTTCTGGAAATTTCAGTATGCGAGGCAGAAAGCACCTACCTGTCCAAACACCAACAAAAAACCGTGGGCACTGAGTCTCTAATGAACTTCTCTGGTAGACACATTTCATTCATGCTGTCACAACTTGCATTAAGAAGGAGTTAAGCACACTCTGTGTGATTGTAATGGGACAGGACTCTTAGAAGCTTGCTCCTGGTTTCTTCCAGACTTCACCTCATAAGCCTTTCCCTTTGCCCATTTTACTTTTTGTCCTTTGATGTGATGAATCATAACCATGACTATAACTATGTGCTGTGAGCTTTCTTAGCAAGTCATGGACATCGGGGAGGAAGAGGTTTGAAGACCCCTGTTAAAGAAAGCTTTATTAATTAAATGCCATTTTTTTTGTGCATGCTTTGTACATATATTTTTTTCTTTCAGTGATTTTTAGAATTTGCTCCTTATATTTGAGCTCTACAGTTTTGATATAATGTACCTGAGTACCATTTTCTTAATTGCTCTATTGATCTTATCACTTGATGTATTTTTTGACTGAATTTTCACAGCTTTTCTCTTTGCTAGTTATTTCTCTGACAATATTTCTTTAGATGTTGCCTCTCTCTTATGTTGCTGGATGGATTCTAGAGCTTCCATGCTCTCTCAGTGTTTCTTCTTTTCTGTGTCATATTTTAGTGTTTCTCTATCTCTGCAAGGTATATTCAGAAATCTTTTTTCAGCTATTTCTCTAATTTGCTAATTCTCCATTCATTTCAATGTCTTATCTACTACTTGCCCACATTTATTCTTATATTTACTAAGATTCTTACATTTTTCTGTATTCTTGCTTTTATTGCATAACTTTCTATTCCTGGTATTTGGGCATTATTCCTTACTTGTATCTGAAGATTTTTATGATTAGTTTAAAGTTCAGATGCATCTACTAAAGTCTCTCTTCAGGTATAAATTCTCCTTTTTAGAAATTACATTCCTCACATATTCTGTAATTGCTTTCTGTGAGTTTATCTTCTTTGGGAATTTCTGTAAAGGAGAAACTTCATCCTAAAATATAAAGCCTTTCTGAGTAGTGCTTTGTTTTTTGCTTTTTCTTGGGCTCTGTCTGCCTATTTTACTTTTAAGCAGGTTTTTACTGCGTAGATACCATGAATTCGGGCTCAGCATCCTCAAAATGCAGACTAGAGTTTCTGGTTTGTGAGATTTTTTCCTCTCCACTGTCACTGCTAGGGGCTTATTCCAGCAATGACTTCCAACCGCAGTTTGTAGGCAGGCGTAGAGCATGCAGTCCTGCCTCTCTGGCATGCAAGAGGCCTGAGGCTTTGGCCTCTTCTCTGTAATTTCTGTGGGAACCTGGGGTGCTGTGGCCTCTACTTAGTCCTGAGACTCCGTAGCTACTCAGATTAACTTGCTGCTGTTGTGAATTCCCTCTCAGATTCTGACACCTGAAAAAGTATTTCCCTTTCTCAATTTATTTATATGTTATCAAATATTTCAATTTATTTTCAGTGGGGGGAGAAATTACAGTGTGCTCCATGCTCAACCATCTGGACCCAGAAGTTTGGCATCTATGTGCGTATGACATAGACCACATAGGGAACTATTTGTTTTCACAACATATAGTACATTTGGTGTTAATTTACCAATATACAGAATAAATCTTTATAATCACTACTGAGATAGTGGATGCACATTGTCACAATTTTAGGGGTGCACTCTTCAAGATAAAGTTGCTCCAACTTCTCCACCCACATTGCCCTACATAATACTGTAATATTGACAACGCTGGATTGTCACTGGGAATTGTTTTTCTATCTGTGCTTATTTACTTTGCCTGCAGTGGTCTGAGACTTTGTTTTTTGAGATTTTTATAACTTTGAACTACTTCTCCACCTTTTGTTTATCTCCCCTATAGGTGGTCACACGAGGAGAGCATTTGTTGTAAGATTTTTCTCCTAGCACCATCATTTTTCATGGCCTTGTTCCACTTGGCCCATAACACAGGAAGCAATGAATGACCCAATGTTTTAACTGTCAGTCACCATGAACTACTTTATGAAACAGGCTTAACAACTCATAAACTGAAAGCAATCCTGTTTACTGCCATCTCTAGATTCATAGATTGTTTGCAGCCTTTTACTGTTTTAGCAACACTTAGGGGCCAGACACCTAAAGTATTTTATGTATTTCTTGATGTCTCTTAAGAAGGGCTGGTCTTGTGAACATCCTTGTATTTTTTCACCTAGTATAATAGGATTAGACCTTGGGGTGACTATATCAGAACTACTGACAGCTTTCTACAACATGCTGTGCATAAATATGTCTACCACATCTAGAAACTTTTTGAAGAGGAGAAATAGTACCACAGAAATGGTATTTTAAGATGAATAAATTGATTCACTACTCCTTTTTTTTAAAAGAGCCTATCACTGCAGGTTAATTGACGCTTTCTTTTCTCTGTCTTATTGACCTGTCAGCACTTTTTTTTCTTGGTCTTGAATTGCTTTACTCTCTGCTGAAGGTAGATGTATATTCTGAAAATAAACTTGACTCTATTAAACTAGGTAACATATAGTGATGTCCCTGTTTTGTAAATTGAGTTTGGCTATAGGCTATCTATCTGTTTGGCAGCAGGAGTGGTAACTTTTGGTCTGAATTTTACTGTTTGAGATGTTATAGTTGCATTCTAAGGTGGATGGGGTCAAGGTAGTATCAGATTCACACATTACTGTCTTTACTGAATTTATATGAATGACCTCCTTTGAAGAATGAAGAATCCAACACAAGTATTTATAAAACTCCTTTCAGCCAGAGAATACTATTTTCACCCTCTTGTTATTGTAAGAGATGTTATTGTCTTTTACATATACTGGCTTTATTAAAATCTCAAAGAAAAGCTATACAATTGTGAGAGGATATTGATAATCACAATGTTGTTTCAAAATTTGCAAGATGAAAAATTTATGATTTTCTTCCTGATGTGTAAGATCATTTGATTAAGTTTCTAATAAGACTCAGCCTGTGGAAATCACCAACATTTGTATTTAATATTACAGCACCCCTGTAGGAAGATAAGTATTATTGTCCCTTTCTTATGGAAACAAAGAAGAAAATGACTCCCGTGGTAACACTATATACATAGCAGACATCAGTATTAGCATTGAGACATGTTCAACTTCTGTTCCTGAAGTGTAATTACTACCAGGTAGGTAAGGCAAAACTTGTTAAGCAACCATATGCATCAGGGAACCAGTCACATATAATGTAAATGGCAAATGTTTGTATACCTATACATGTATAAATTTTTAATTTCAAGTTTACCCTAAAATGTCGAACATTTGAAATTAAAAGATTATTTAAAATTAATGTATTTTTCATATACTTGTATTGATTGAAAGGTTTTCCTTATAAACAAAGTCTCATAAAAAAGAGGGAACCTATTACTCACATAAGGTGATAACTACTCCATGAGTTTATTCTATGGCATCTGGATATTCTAAAAAATTAATGCTACTTAAAAACTCAGTGTTTTATCGATTTCAACTTCCTGTAATTATCCTGTTAACTTTCTCTCTGATAAATTTTGTGTCTGAAACATCTTAAGTAAAGTATCTAATGTGTAGTGTAGTCAGTGAGTGGACCATTGAAGCCTCCTATTCAACTCTTCATAAGCATGTTTCTATTTTCTCTCCCTCCTTTTTACCTTCCTTTCTCCCTTTCTTCTTCCTCCTTTTTTAAATTTTTAAAAATGTAATTTGTGAGTTACCTGGAAAGCCGCTACTATACTTTATAAAAGAGGCTGACTGCCTTTACTCATGTAGAGAACAACCCTCAACTCTTGCCAAAATGAGACAGCTCTACGTAAAATACCATATGGACATTTATTTGTTGTTTTAGTAATTTCTACAATTGGCTGAGATCCATCTAAAACTGGTTAATCTTTTTTCATGTGACTAAAAAAAAAAGGGATCAAACACTTAACTTTTTAATACTTTTTAAATTGTCCATGAGTTTTTCTATCAAAACTCATTGTTACCTCGGTCAAGAAGGAATGAAAATGTCTAGGACAAAAAAAATGGTCTTGTTAACTCTTCCTGCCTATTTTTTAACCATACTTATGCATATTTAATTAAATAAAATATATGAACACTGTATTGGAACACTACTGTCTTATGCACACACAAACACACATTTATTTAAAACTGTCTAGATATATATGTTTATGAAACAGCACTAATACTATCTCAAGAAGTTTTAAAGACTAAAGTATCAGTTTCTCTAAAGCATTTGTCTCAGTATCTACAAAAGCTACTCTTAAATATGTATTCATTTCTACATGACCTGTCATAAACAATTATTTCTTTTTGAGATGAAAATCCAGACATTTTAGTGAAATGATAGAAGAGAAACAACAAATGGCTAGACTACTTGAGATGATCTTCCTCATTAATGCCACTTACATGACATATCACTACATTTTAGATTTTGCTAATTAAAGGTGGTTCCATAATTACCTTTTGTTTATCTTCCCATTTATGCTGATATATGTTGTTTGTATGTCTATAACTCTAACTTTAATTTGTCCATGTATGTATCTCTGCTTTAGAATGGCAAGTATCTGATGGTAATAGGTGGTATGAGTATGGCTTTTTGTCATAACATTCACCCAAGATTTTTCAACTCAGTTGGTGCTCAATTGATTGTTTTTCCCACTTAAACTTTGCTCCTGAATAATGCTGTCATTTCTATTGTTAAAATCATTATGCAAGCAACTGTACTGTGAAGTTTTCTCTGGAGTTGTATAAGAATTATCTTATTTAATTTTCAAGGCAATCTGGTGGACTAAGCATTTCAAGGATTAATATACTTGTCTATGTTACATCAGCTAATCTGGAATGCTGTATTTATGTACCATCAGTGAGTGGAGTGCAAACATTTTGTGAAATCAGCCAGATCACTGATGTTCTCATTTCTTTTAGCCTCACTCAGGGACATTTTTTCCTTGCTTTTAGCACTCAAGGGCCTTTTTTTCATTGCTTTGAGAGAGAGTGAGAGACAAAGAGAGACATTAATGTGAGAGAGAAACACTGATTGGTTTCCTCCTGTACATGCCCTGACTGGGTATCAAACCTGCAACGTAGGTGTGTGGCCTGAGCAGGATCAACTTGTAGCCTTTTGGTTTACAGGATGCTCCAACTAACTGAGTCACACTTGACTTCTATAATGTACTGCCATGTGGGTAAGTAAAATACACAATTATTGATGAAACCAGGGAGAATAAAGAATATTAAGTATCCCTGACCAAATGGCTAAGTTGACTGGAACACCGTCATGTACACCAAAAGGTTGAGGATTTGATTCCCAGTCCAGGAGCATACAGTTGGCAGCCCATTGATATTTCTCTCCCTCTCAAATCAGTGAAATCATATCCTCAGATGAGAATTAAAAAAATAAGTAATATAAAGGATTTTTATATTTCAATATTTGACCACAAATCCTACAAAAGAAATATTTTAAATTAAATTCTAGTATTTAGGAGGACTTCCGGCAAGATGGAGGAATAGGTGGATGCACCGTACCTCCACGCACAACCAAGATTAGAACAACAACAACAATTTAGAGTCAGAATAACACCCAGAACTGATAGAGGATTTATCTGAATGGAAGTCAGACAGCCAAGAAGTTGAAGTAGACCCGTACATCCAGACTGGTAGGAGGGGCTGAGAGGACGAGCTGGGCAGGCGTTGGAGCTCGGAGGTCGTGGAAAACTTGGTGTGAACTTGGTGCATAAGCCATCTCGGGCATGCAGGAATGCAGCGGCGGACCCTGAGTACGCAAGCTGCGGCTGGTGGACCCAGTGAGGTGGCGATTGTAGACCAGGGCAGAGCTCACAGCCCAGGATCCCAGAGAAGGGACTGAGATCCCAGGAGAATGGAACTACCGCCATTGTTCCCTCCCATCCCCGCTCCTGCCCCCGCTCCCACATATAACGTCACTACTGGGGTGTCCAGTCCCGGTGAACACCTAAGGCTCCGCCCCCCACCGTAACAAGAGCGACGAGACCGGAAAAAAAAAAAAGAAAAAAAAAGGAGAGACAGGGAGATATGTTTCCAACAGAAGAACAGATCAGTCCCCCAGGACTCCTCCTTTTGAGCGACTAAGAAATAGCCAATCTATCAGATGCACAGTTCAAAACACTGGTGATCAGAAAGCTCACAGAATTGGTTGATTTTCGGTGCAAATTAGATGAAAAGATGCAGGTTACCATAAAAGAGATGAAGGAAGATACACAGAGGAAAGCCAATAGTGAAGGGAAGGAAACTGAGTCTCAAAACAATACAGTGGACCAGAAGGAAGATAGAATCAACCAAGCAGGAAAGCATGAAGAAATAAGAATTCAAAAAAATGAGGAGAAGCTTAAGAGCATCCAGGACATCTTTAAACGTTCCAACATCCGAATTATAGGGGTACCAGAAGGAGAAGGGGAAAAGCAACAAATTGAGCACGTATTTGAACAAATAATAAAGGAGAACTTCCCCAATCTGGCAAAGGAAATATTCTTCCAAGAAATCCAGGAAGCTCAGAGAGCCCCAAAGAAGTTGGACCCAAGAAGAAACACACCAAGGCACATCATAATTACATTAGCCAAGGTAAAAACGAAGGAGAGAATCCTAGAAGCAGCAAGAGATAAGGGGACAGTAACCTACAAAGGAGTTCCCATCAGACTGTCAGCTGATTTCTCAAAAGAGACCTTACAGGCAAGAAGGGGCTGGAAAGAAATATTCCAAGTCATGAAAGACAAGGGCCTACACCCCAGATTGCTCTATCCAGCAAAGCTCTCATTTAGAATGGAAGGGCAGATAAAGTGCTTCTCAGATAAGGTCAAGTTAAAGGAGTTCATCATCACCAAGCCCTTATTTTATGAAATGCTAAAGGGACTTATCTAAGAAAAGAAGATAAAGAAAAAACATGTATAGTAAAAGGACAGCAGACTCACAACTATTAACAACCACACCTAAAGCAAAACCAAAAGAAACTAAGCAAACAACTAGAACAGGAACAGAACCACAGAAATGGAGATCACATGGAGGGTTAGCAACAGGGGAGTGGGAGGAGGAGAGAGGGGGAAAAGGTACAGAGAATAAGTAGCATAGATTATAGGTTGAAAATAGATAGGGGGAGGGCAAGAATAGTACGGGAAATGTAGGAGCTAAAGAACTCATAAGTATGACATATAGACATGAACTAAAGGGGGGGAATGTGGGTGCGAGAGGGTGTACAGGGTGGAGGGGAGTGAAGGGGGGAAATGGGACAACTGTAATAGCATAATCAATAAAATATATTAAAAAAAGAAAAAATTCTAGTATTTATTAATATAGTAAGCCTATAAAATAATCTTGTTGACCTAGATGTTCCAAATTTCTGAATAGGGCCTTTGAAATACTGAAAACCATCTTGTTTGCATCAAACACAGCAAACAATGATTTCACCATATTAATCATGGTTTTCCAGTCAAATTTTATATATAAATCTATAAAATGCTTTATATAATTAATTAATTTCCCATTCATTGTACTATTTGGATGATTAAGTTTAATCCCTATTACCAGTTTGAATAACCACTCTAATAAATGGAAAGTATCTGGAAAAAGAAAGCATTACATTTGCTTTCTTTCAATAATAAAAATGAATTTATCACTATTTATAAAAAGTGCAAAAATGCACTTATATGTTGTTTTCACTAGGCATTCAATTGTAATACACATTTTACCTTTTAGCCATATTTAATTGTACAGACATAAATCTTTCATAATAAATAACACTTTATGTAGTTTAATTCCTTATATATAAATTTTATTTTCAATTTGTTTTTTGATATACTTAGAATTAGTTTATGTACATGGTTATTTTGTTTTAAAATTACTTTCTACTACTTATATTTTGATTATGAACATAACACCCATTATAACAATTTTATAAAATATTTAAAACAATTTTATATAATAAACAATTTTATAAAAACAATTTTATATAATATTTAAAAGTATTCTATAATTCTAGAAACAGAGATAATTACATTTTTCTTTCATACCTATATGTGATGTGTACATGTGTACATATTGATAAGTACATATGTACATATATACTGATGACATAAGAGTTTATTTTTTAAGAATGGTTTTAGGTTCATAGCAAAATTGAGCCTAAGGTACAGAAATTTCCCCTATACTGCCTACCTCCACACATACATTACCTACCCCCTACCCACTTTCAACATTTGGCTCCACAGTGGTGTATTTGTATAAATCAATGAATACACATTGACACATCCTTATTACCTCTAGTCTATAGTTTACATAGGGTTCACTTTTGATATATGTTGTATGGGTTTTGACAACTGTAAAGGACATGTATCCACCATTATAGTTTCTTACAGATTAGTTCGCCTGCCCTAAGAGTCCTCTCTGTTCTGCCTAATAATCACTTTCTGTCCCCTAGAGTCCTGACAGCCACTTATCTTTCTACTGTCATCATAGTTATTTTAATTTTTTAGTGTTAATTTATGTTATGAAAATACTTCCTTTGATAAAAATATTCTGTCATTAAAATTTTAAATATATAATTTTATAAAATTATGAAATATACTATCGCATTTAAGTATTATTTTCTCATTTTTTGCCATATAGTATTTATTTGTTCTGATAATGTTGGATATGTAAGAAGCCAATTTCTTTTTCATTGCTATTACCAATAGTTCCTTTAAAAATTTTTTCTCCATTAATTTTTGAAAAATAATATGATTTTCTTAGTATACAGTACAGGTATTTAAGTTCATATTTTACAATCACTTAGGCCAAAAATGAATTCATCTTTGACTTCTCTATTTTTTTCTTACCTTATTTCAGTTCTACCATCAAATCCTTTCAACACTAACTACAATTCAACCATGATTTTTACTACTTCTGTATAAACTGTTCTACTTTGAGTTACCATTTTCTCTTGTTTGTATAAATGAAATAACAATAGGTTGTGGTACTGATAAACTCTTGCCTCCAAACTAGTCTCAACAACAACAAAAAAAACTGGAATAATATTTTTAAAGCTAAGCTAGATTATGTCTTTCCTATGCCCTTTTATTTGGAAGGACAAAGGAGCCAAAATAGTTAAACAAAATAAGAGTTAGGCTGGAGGAGTCACTACCTGATTTGAAACATTTCAACTAGGCTACAGTAATCATTATATTTTATACACTGCTAGAAAGCAACTGAAAAATGAAACACAAAATTTACCTATAATCTTGATACAAAATACTGAGGAGTAGGTTTAGCAAAAATGTGAATGACCTCTATATTGACAGTGTGATATTAGTGAAGAAATAGACATGTAAATCAATGAAACAGAATAGAGTTCAGAAATATATCCAAACAAATGTGATCATTAGATTTTTGACAAAGGTACTAAAGAAATTTAATAGAGAAAATAGTCTTTTAAAAAATGGTGTTGGAATAATTGGTAATCCATTTGTAAAACTACAACCAGAACCCCAAACCCGTACAAAAATCAAATGTAAATTGATCATAGATCTAAATGTACAATGCAAGTTTAAAAAATTTAGAAGAAAACAAAAACTTACCAACTGGGATTTGGGTGAACAGTTCTTAGACACTGAAAACATGATATTAAAATGGAAAAAATTAAATTGAATTTCATCAAAATTAAAAGCTATTTTAACTATTAGATCTTTTGTATTGTCACTTTGCTAAATCGCTTAATAGTTTCCATAGCTCTTTTACAGGTTCTTCCGAATTTTCTATGTAATTAATCATGTAAATGGAGACATTTTATTTGTAAAGTTTTTCTTCCTCATTACTATGGGTGGTAATGTTGGACAGAGCGCTAAGAGGAGCATTCTTGTCTTTTTTCCCATTTTAAAGATAAAGTATTTAATATTACATCCTTAACTAAAATAGCACTTGTAAGGTCTTTTTTTGCTTATTTATTTGTTTTTGGTAGACAAATTTTCTCAAATTGAAATAGTTTCCTTTCATTCATAGTTTGCTGGGAGTTTGGAAATTTTTATCATGAAATATTGAATTTTGTCAAGTGATTTGTCTGTATATATTAAAATGAACACTTTTATTCCATTATATGATGAATTAAATTAGTAGACTAGTTAAATGCCAAGTCACCCTTGCATTCTTGGAATAAATGGTATTTGAACATGATGTGCTATCTTTTTATGTATTTCTGGATTTGTTTTGCCAATATTTTAAAGAATTTTTTGCATCTACATTCATTGAGGGATATTGTTCAATAATTTTCTTTCTTTTTTGATAAATTTTTGTCAGGTTTTTGTTTTAATGTACACTAGCTTTATGAAGTGAGAAATGTTTCCTTTATTTCTTAAAAGAGTACCTTTTTTTTCCTAAAAGACATATCACAAAAATTTGGTGATATGTCTTCATGATAAAACTCACCAGTGAAACCATTTGGACTTGGAATTTTCTTTGTGAACATGTTTTGATAAGATATTCAATTTTTGATAAGATATTCAATTCATGTAATGCCTACATGACCATTCACATATTACATTTCTTTTCATGTCAGCTTTAATATATTTTATTTTTAAAGATATTTATATAAACTTATTCAGGATTGTTTTCTATTTTCCTTAGGATTACTTAACATCAAAAATGTGGCAAGCACGTAACAAAAATGGAAATTCTAGCCCAATATCTGTCATGATCATGGATTAAAAAATATTAAAATATATATTACTAAACTAAAATTACAATCTATTGATATGAAAATACATTAAGATCCAGTTGAGTAAACTTTAGGAGGAAAATTTTTTTAGCACTAGGAAACCAACCTGCAATTCACATATTAACTAGTTAGAGAAAAAATATATTGCTATAATTTTAGAAGAAACAAATTTAAAAATAAAACAACATTAATTTATGAAATAAGCATGCAGAAATCTAGGAATGGAAAAGAACTTCAACTCGAGAAAAAGCATTCTATTTAGATATGCAGTAAATCAGACCTAATGGTAGAACACTAAATATTTTTGAAAATCTTTAAAAAGTTAAAGCCCACTAACACAACTTCTATTAATCATGGAAATAGGGACCCTAATTAGTCAATTAAGGCAAGAAAAAGTACATGAAATTTGTAAAGACAGAACCAAAATTTTCCTTTACTCAAGATTATGCAATTTATACATGGATAACACATAATTGTCTGTTGCTATGTATATTTGTAAAATTTGTAAGATAATGTAACAAGTTTGGGGGTATAAAATCAGTATATAAAATCAGTTTTTGTTTTTTTTTAAAAGATTTTATTTATTTATTTTTAGAGAGGGAAGGGAGGGAGATAGAGAGAGAGAGAGAGAAACATCAATGTGCAGTTGCTGGGGGTTATGGCCTGCAACCCAGGCATGTACCCTGGCTGGGAATTGAACCTGGGACACTTTGGTTCCCAGCCCATGCTCAATCCACTGAGCTACGCCAGCCAGGGTTATAAAATCAGTTTTATAAATGAATTATTATATATTTATGACCTTAGGGTGAGGAAAGGCTTCTTAAACAAGCCTCTGAAAGCAGAGCCTAGAAAGCCAGGGAATAGGGAAATAATAGATATATTCAACTATATCTGTTCTATCTGTATCTGTTCATACCTATCATTTATCTAGCTATGAGTGTATTTATTTATCTGTATCTATTCATATATACAGGAGTACATGTGTTCAACAAAATCTAAGTTTTACAGATTTTGTTGATCAATAAAAGATAGCACTAGGAATAGCATTGTTAGCATGAAAATGCTAGCAATGTGGAGTATAGGGAACATAGTCAATAATTGTAATAACTATTTATGTTGCCAGGTGGGTACTAGCATTATGAAGGGGATCACTTCATAAAGTATCATTTATAATTGTCAAACCACTACGTTGTAACATGAAGCTAATATAAAGTTATATCGAATGTCAACTGTAATTTAAAAATAAAATGAAAAAATCAGTAATTATCAAATATTAGCACATAACATTTTATAATATATAGTATTTTGATTAATGTACAAAAGTAATGTTTTATAAATGCTGCTCTTACTTATATGTTGAATCTAAACAACTTGAACTCATGAAATCAGAGTCTAGAATAGTGGTTAGCATGGGCTGGGGCTGAGCGTGGGAGAAGTGGGAAGATGTTAGTCAAAGGGTACACACTTTCATTTGTAAGCTGAGAAAGTTCTGAGCACTTTATGTAAAACATGGTGATTACAGCTGATAATACTGTGCTGTATGCTAAAAATTTGCTAAAGGAGGAGATCTTAAGTGTTCTCATCACACACACAAAACTATGTGAGGTAATGAATATGTTAAGATGATTGTGGTAGTTATTTCACAGTGTATGCAAATATTAAGTCATTACATTATATACTTTCAAAAAATCACATTGTAGAACTTAATATACAATTTTGTTTGTCAATCATACCTCAATAAAGTTGGAAAAAATAAAATAAGTGACCAGAGATTATTCAAAATTAGGGAAATATTTTCATAAATTATAACTGACATGGATTAGTCAGAATATACAATACAATGATTGCCTGTAAATCAGGGTGAAAAATACAAGAAACCCAATAGAAAAATGAGCAAAGGATGTGAAAAGTCAATTCCCAAAATGCCACGCACAAATATTTTTCAAATACATGAAGAGCTAGTATACCTTCAATTAGTGATTTAAGAAATGTAAATTAAAACTCTAATGCAATTGCATATTTTTCCATCAGTTTAACTAATACAAAGTTGAGTAATATATGTTGCTGGGGTCTATGTGAGGAAATGCACTATTTATGGTAATAGAAAGAAGTGAAGATATTTTGGAGTATGGTCAACAATGTTTTGGAAAAGAAAATATTCCTATAATCTTTAATACAGAAATTCAATCCCAGAGCATAAATTCCAAAGAAATTTTTTCCTTGATTGATAAAGATGTGTAGATTGTCTCCTACTTCTGGGTATGCTAAAGAATTACGATGATTTTCTTATACATAAATCAAGAAAAAGAATGATTAATGTTGTAATTTGAACTAATGGACTGATGTCAAATGGAGAAAAATATGAAATAGAAACATAAACAGAATTTTACAAAGTGTAAGTTAAAAACCAATAATTTTTTTTTAGTACCTAAAAATAAGGTGTTTTAAATTTTATTTATCTTATTTATTTTTAATTGAATTTATTGGGGTGACATTGACATTGGTTAATAAAATTATGTAGGTTTCAGGTATACAACTCTAAAATACATCATATGTATATTATACTGTGTATTTACCACCCAAGTTGTCTTCTTCCATCACTATTTATCCCCCCCACTTTAGCCTATTCTACCTCCCCCCACTGCCCTCTTGCCTCTGGCAATTACATACTGTTGTCTGTACCCATGAATCTTTCTTTTCTTTTCTTTGCTTAATCTCTTTATCTTTCTCACCCAGTCCCCAACCACTTTACCCTCTGACAGCTGTCAGTTGCTTCTCTGTGTCCATGAATCTATCTCTACTTTGTTATTTTGTACATTTTATTCCACATAAAAGTGAAATCATATAGTACTTATCTTTTTCTGACTGGTTTATTTCACTTAGCATAATACTCTCCAGGTCCATCCATGCTGTTGCAAGAGGTAGGATTTCCTTCTTTTTCATGACTGAGTAGTATTCCATTGTGTAAAGGTACCAGGGCTTTTTATCCACTTATCTACTGATGGACACTTGGGCTTCTTCCAAATCTTGGCTTTTGTATATAATGTTGAAAGGAACATAGGGGCACATATCTTCTTTTGAATTAGTGTTTTGGGTTTCTTTGGATATATTCCAAGAAGAGAAATGGCTGGGGCATAAAGCAGTTCCATTTTTAATTTTTTGATTTAACTCCATATTGCTTTCCACTATGGCTGCACCAATGTACACAAGGGATCCCTTTTCTCCATATCCTCATCAACACTTGTTTGTTGATTTATTGATAATAGCCATTCTGACAAGTGTGAGGTGATACTTCATTGTGGTTTAATTTGCATTTCTCTGACAATTAGTGACATTAAGCATCCTTTCATGTATCTATTGGCTGTCTGTATGTCCTTTTTGGAGAAGTGTCTATCTAGATCCTTTGCTATGTTTTAAGTGGATTAAAAACCAATAATTTATAGCATAATGACCGGTTAGCTACTAAACTTTCTATCATCTATGTCTTTATACACAACCACTTGGTTAATTTAATGCATTTTTACAGAAGATTAGAAAAATAATTTTTTTTTTGTTTTTTAAGCCACAAAGTTTGACATGTATCACTGTAGTTTAATATATTTTTATATATTATTTATTTTTCTGTGTATTTGATATATAAAAAGGACTGCATTTTATTGGATGCTCCTAAGAATTTGGTCCGATTAATTTGATCCTGTGTTTCTAGACAGTTTGCCTGTAGATGTTTCCATGCCATGTTAGTCAACTTGTATGTTCACGAATGTTGTATACTCATTTTGGAAATAAACCTTTATTTATAAAAAGTTATCTCATTTCTATTTAATACCTTTTTTGGAGTTAATTTTTTGTATTAATGTTTGCCCTTTTTTCTTACATATTTTCTTCTTTTTTCTTTACCAGCTTTTTCTTCTGCCTCCTTCCCTCTCTTTCTCTCCTTCCCTCCCTTTCTTCTTAATATTACTTCAGAGAAAGAAAATCTAAGCTCTACATCTTACCTATTTTTTAATTTTTAATATTTTTTTACCTTCTTTCATTTTACTGCCTTTTTGTGAGAATCCTACAGTTGGTTGTATATATTCATTTTTAACCTAAGTGTGGTTAATTTTTAATTTAGGATTTCAATTTTATCTTATTCATGTTTATTGAATATGTACATTTATCATATTGTTTGACACTCAGTTACTGTCTATAATTTAAGCACTTTATTAAAAAAAGTATTCAACAACCACTTTCATGAATAGTTTTACTACATTTCTTCAATGACTGAATTTCATTGTCAATAAACATCATTTAAAATAGTTTAATTTTCAATGACATTGTAGTCATATAATAGAGGTGTTTATTTGGCACCTTAAAAAGAGTTTTATATTTTATTTGTGTTTACATATATACTTGTATATTAGTGATGATTGTAATCTAATATTATTTTTCAACTTTTAAGGTATTGTTCTAATAACCTTTGCCAGAGTTACCATGAAGATAGCCTATTTTGAATGTAAAACCTTTGGTGGATGGAAACTTTTTTAACAGTTCTGAAACAAACAAAAAAAATCACTTATTCCAGAAACCCTGACAGGTTTTAGACTGTATAGCTCATTTCTTTGTTCTATGTAACAAAAGAAACTTCTTAGGCTTTCTGACTTCACTGTTCTGGCTTGTGCCAGGTTACTATTGCCTTTTACAAGCCAGAAAAACGTTCAGCACTTCTGACTCCGCTTATTCAAAGACCAGAGCCTTGAAAAGGGCATTAAGATGACCTTAGAGCTAACTTTATATTATTTTTATGTTTTTTAGAATCTATTCTTCAGTACTGCAGCATTTACAACACTTTGACAGAAGACAACATTGACTATGAGCAGGGAGGAGTTTTAGAATATTTTCTATCCCATGTAATTAGATTAACTAGTCATCATTGTCTTCTATATCCTTGGCCAGTTACAACATAAAGAGATTTTCACTAAGCCGACAAAAATGCCAAAAAATTTTGACAATAAATAAAAGACAGGGTCAAAATTCCAGCATTCTGTTCTACTGTCTAAGACTGTAAGGAGATCTAGAAAAAATTATTCTCTTTCTCACTTCTCTCTCTCTCTTTCTCGCTCACACCCTCTTCTCTCTCTCTTGCTCTCTCTGTCTTTCTTTCTATTTTTAAGTAATAAAAAATAAGAATCATGAGAAATGAAACCGATTGATGCCTTTTGTTTAATATTAGAACAGGTACATATGTAATAAAATATTAGATCTAATCTATGTTATGTAATATATTCTAATAATGTATTACACATAATACATAATATGTAATAAAGTTAATCATGTTTGGTGCATTTAGGTGTTTTCTAGTTCTTCATATCATAAATAATATTAAGTACCTTATCTATGTCAATTTTCCATTTTTTCCAATTAGATTTTAAAAAGTAGATTTACTGAGATAAAAGTATGAACAGTTTTAAAAGATCTAAATGTTTGTTGTTATTACATAACAATCTTTTGATTTATAATACTTATTTTGAACTGCCTGCCTTCTTTATGACACTGCATTCATTTCAAGCAGGTTTCTTTTCAATTGTTTCTCTTATTGAAATGCCCAGTTATCTTCTCTAGCTTGGATCCCAGAATGTTAAAAGTCTGTCTTTTTTTTTCAACCCTCACATGCTGATGTGTTTATTAATTTGAGAGGGTGGGTAGAAAGAGATGTGAGAGAGAGACATTGACCAATTGTCTCCCACATGTGCTCTGACTGGGAATCGAACCCAAGACCTTTTGGTGTTCGGGATGACACTCCAACCAACTGAGGCCAGGGCTTGGCAGCCAGTGTTACACTCCATGCAGGAAATAGCCTTATTCCATCCTGAGAAATCTGAGTAGCCAAAGAGAAAAACCTCAATCCACCCATATGGAAGTTTCCCTCATGAAATAGCCCTGCCAGCTGACTGAGCTGCAGTGAAGCTCTCAGTTGACAATGACCAATGCAGAATTTCAAATAAGCTTTTTTGATGTTCTATCTTTAAGTATGAATAAACAGAAATCATTAGACACAAAAGACAGAGATAAAAAAATGTATAAGAAAAAGTACTTTATCAGACCAGGACATCCAAAAAAACAAATGAAAGATGTATCAGAAGGAGAGATCATAAAACATTAAGTGAATCAAATTATTCAAGACATGACTCAAGATTTCATGGAATTACTGGTAATGAGTTTCTGTAATCAACAAAACACTTAAATGGGAAAAAGTGACCCACATTAAAACATATCATGAAATATCAGAATGCTGGAGCAAATGGGATAATTGCAAATGCTTGTTGAAGAAAACCAAGCAATACTAAATAGGTCACATATAAAGAATCGGTAATCCAAATATCAATGGATTTCTCTATTGTGACACTAGAAGCTAAAAAGCAACAGAGCAAAACATTTAAGTTCTGCAAGAAAAGGACATCCAACCTAGAATTTTATATACAATTAGTTATGTGTAATGTGGGAACTCTCAAAAATTACCATTTACATATCCTTTCTCAGAAACTTAAGGTGTGGGTAAAGCAAGAAAGAAGAACTAATACGATCCAGGCTGTACTGGCTCCAACTCGAGGAAAAAGCTAAAGCTCTAGGATAATGGTCTAAAAGGATATCTGGGTGAGAGCTGTGCTCCAGATGTTTCAAGCAGCTCAAAAACTCCAGGATGAAGCAATTGATAGGATCCATAAGGTGTTTGAACATATGAGATAAAATGTAGACAACCTGAAGCAAGCTTGGGGCTGAATTAGTGAGGAAAGTATCACAAAAAGTAGAAACAAAATAACAGTACTTTATATGTAAACCAAATGTTGTGATGTGCCCCCTCCCCAAACAAAGTGATCTTCATCTAGTACATAGTTTGCTTAGGAATAATATTCACATAATCATAATAATATAAATATTGATTAGCAATCTAACTAAAAGTATAGTATAGAAGTATTCAGAGGATGAGTGGATCCAGATATATTTGAGATAAACAATTTTGAAGATATACAATTTGTTTATGTTGGGGTGGTGAATAGTATTGGACAGATGACTCAATTTCTATTTTCTATACGGGGAAATAAAGAAATAATTTCTATAACTAAAAAAATTAAGGACTATGTATAATGAACTTAATCAGGGCAAAGGGTTGGTAATTGTTACCTCTAGGAAATGGAAACAAGGAAAGGGGTTATAGGTACCATTATTTTGTAGAACTAATGTAACTTTAGACTTAAATTTGCAGAACTATGTAACTTTAAACTATGTGAAATAATCCCCTCACCGATATCAGTAACTAACTAAAATGTACATGATGAAATACTTGATCATTAAAATTCTAAATTTTATACAGAACAAAATTTTGGCAAAATGTTTTTTTGCCCAAATAACACAATGAAAAAACAAAACAAAACAAAATAAAGATCAATTATAAAATAAACATTTTTGTTCCACAGAATTACTGTACTTTATACTAGTTGCTAAGTTGTATTGACCCCATTATACTGGGTGTTTTACAAAGCAATCATATGTTGTTGAATAATTAATTCTTGTTTACTGTGGTGATACATCATTAGTAAAAGATGATGGCATTTTTGGATAGCTGAACTATCCTTAGGCAGATAGGGTCTTTAACAAATAAACAATGTGTGTGTGTAGACTTCGTTACAAAATAAAATAATGGATAATTTTATGGAAACTTATAGTTCTTAAGAATTGAATAACAGGTATGTTTCAATCTAAATGGTTTTTTAAAAATGATGCATCCTAAAATCAGATTTTCTATCCATGGATTTATTGGCTGCAATAGTTACTAATATGACAAATTTATTAGCCTGCAATGAGGAACGCCAACACTGAAACACAGATGGCCTTCTCCAACTAGTGACAGTTTGAAGCACCAGATTTATCATGAAACAAATGAAACTGTTCAGAACCATGGCATTCTGGCCTATGAGGGAAAGGACAATTAATAGCAATAGTAGCTTTATATTTTAGTTCACGTTGTAGGAAATGTGTGATAAGAGAACATTTTAAAAAACATTTTTAAGTGTCATGTCAAAAATTTTACTTCGTTATCAAACCGCAAACAGAAGCAGTTGTCATGCTTTGATTACATTAGATTTTTCACCTTGCTTTTTACAGAGATTAAGCAGTGTGTGAGTGTGTGCTTGTGTGAGTGTTAAAACAAAGGTAATTTCTGAACAGCCATCTAAGGAAATCCCGGCAGGGAGGTTTGACCACAGCAACTGTGGCAAAGGGCAAAAAGCATTGTGGACAATATGTCCTGTGGGGGTTGGGGGTTGGTGGTAAAATGACTACTGCTTCATGAATAGATCCAGGAGCATGGAAATGGCAAGAACACATCACACATTACTGTCTAGTGTATCACCTGAAGAGTATGCAGCCCGGGCCATAACCTAGCTGAGGAGCACAACAGAACGTGGAAACACACGTTATAACCCACATGAGTGATTGCGTCGAGCTCAAACGGAAGTGTGACAGAACCGAGCCCCTTCGTAAGCCATTCTTTATTCCTTTCTGTTGCCCATATTCATTGTGAGAAATTTGTTCTAAGGCAGGTGCCCACCTCAAAAGTAATTACAAAAATGGTTTAAGAGATGTCTGGTATTAGAGTCAAAAGGAAAGTAGCTATAGTTCCAGTAGAAAGGGTCCTATCTTGTTTTGGGCAGATTGGCTTTTGTATGTAACATTTCCTCCAAGTCTCACTCTACCCTAGTGAAGAAATTCAAAAGGGGATTTAAAAGAGAATATAGATCTGGATATCAACTAGAGAAAGCAGTCACAGTTAAGTAGGAAGGCAAAAATCTATGGTTTGATCTCATGTATATATGAGAATGCTGGTGGCCTGCGTAAAAAGCAGTGGTCACAACTCTGCGTGATGAGAACATTGTTCACATATTTTAAACTGACTAATTGCTATCATTTAAAGAATATCTGTCACCTATCTATCATCTATCATCTATGTATCTATCATCTGTCATCTATATCATCTTGTACAATGCCCATTTTGAAAATAAAGTAATGAAATGAAGAATTTGTGGTTTAAAAATATCCTTGTTACTGTTTCAAAACTGGAAGAAGAAAAAGGAAGAATGAGAACCAGAAAGAAGGATCTGACTGTAGCTGGATGAAACATGCTAGGTGTCAAGGATAAGACAGGTAGAGTGGTGGGAGAGTATATATTTCTGAGGTAATAATTCATTTGGGAATTTCATAATGCATATGACTACATAATTACATAAGAGCTTCATTTTTAAATTGAAAATTTTTTTTTTATTCCCATGGCTCATAACCCCTGCTGCTTCCTTTGTCTGAGCACTGCAGGTAGTGGGAATTTTTTTTTGTAACACTATTCAAAAGAGATTCTTCAGTGGTAGTGGTGTTGTAATTGTAGCTTTTATGACATCTGCTGCTTATACATTACCTTGTTCAATAAAATTCTTAGCTTTTTTCATGTACACTAAGGTTTTTACAAAAGGATCTTTAGATCTTTGTATACTAGGAATATATGGTCTTTGAACTATAAATTCTTCACTGATTGTCCCTGTCCATCATTTCCCCAAGCCTCCTTATAAGAGTTTATAAGAGTATATTTTAGTCCATATGCATGAGGGGTGTTCTATATGTTTTTTCCATAATGCTTTGTCAGATTGGGATTTGTATTATGCAGGCATCATAAAGTGAGCTGAGCTGAAACATTCTTCTCTATTTTCTAATAATTTTCCCTCTTTATTACATAATTTTTATTATGCAATAAAACAGCTATTATTTAGTTGATCTTAAATAAGCCCCTTTACAAGAAAACTACTGAAAAAAAATCTATTGTCACTGTCTCTGATATTTTCCCTCCCATTCTCTTTTGAACGTACTCAGATCCAGCTTTGCCCTTCCCCGTGCACCAAACCTGCTCGTGCGGAAGTTGTCAAATACTTCCACATTGTTTCATCGGTTTGTCACTTTTCAGTCTTCACCCTTATTGACCTGAAACAATATGCTGAACAATTGATTTCTGTCTTGACTTTTAAACCTTTCTCAACCTGGCTATGAAGACAACACATAGTGTCCTACTTCTCTTATGATTTCCTGCCAGTGCCATTTGCAGGTTCCTCCTCAACACTCTTTCCCGTCATATCTTTAATCCTATACTCTCCCACTCCAAGTGATCACATCTGGCCTCAAGGCTTTAAATACTAAGGATAAGCAGATAACTCTCAAATTATTATCACTGTCTTGGACTACTCTTCTGAACTTCACATTCATATTCTACTCAAATTCTCCACTTAGATATTTAAGAAATCTCATCTCACTTGTTTACTTCTTTTATCATACACCAATATAGCCTTAACAAGGCAGTATAAAGAGTAAAGAGGCAAAAGATATGCCAAATTAAAAACAAATACAAAGTTGTTTGACTTAAATTTAACCATATTAATAAATTTAATTAAATATAAATGGTCTAAATATACAAATTAAAAGACAGAGATTGTCAGATTGGACCGAGATGCAAGAACTACCTGTTGCCTACAAGTAATAGGTTTTAAGTATAAATACACAAATAGGTTAAAATTTAAAACAATGCTGTGCTATGCTAACACCTACCCAAAGAAACCAGAAAGGTCTATTATTATCAGGCAAACTAGATTTCAGAGCTGAAAAATTTTTCCCCTGATATAAAAAGTTCATTTCATAATGATAAAAGGATCAGGTTTTTTAAAAAACAGAATCATAAATGTGTATGCATCAAATAGCAGGATGCCAAATATATGAAGCAAAAACTGAGAGAATTGCATGAAGAAATACATAAATTTACAATTACAGTTGGAGATTTCAACATCTCTCTCAATAACTGATGGAAGATGTACGTAGAAATTCATCTCCCTCCAACTGATCACAAAAAAGAGTAGGTGGAAGCTGTGAACACCAGGATACCTGCTGGGAGCAGAAACCCACCAACAAAGGAACCACCAATAGATAACAACAGAAGAAGGTGAAGGAGGGAGTGGAAGCCACACTAACCTCAGTCCAGGACCTATCTGGAAATACAACTAAATAGTGGAGAAATTACCAAGAACAAGCAACTGAACAAGAGCAAGAGAGAATCCTCAAAATCTTGTAAACCAGCTTCAACACAACCTGCCCACACCAGCACAACAAAACACAAGAGGTGGTGGACAGAGTGACCCTCAGAAATTCAGTAAGGGTGTAGAAGATTTGAACAACATAGCCAGCCTACTTGAGGTCATTAATATTTGTAAGATATACTGTACAAGAGCAGCAAAATACACATTTGTTTTATAAGCACATTAACACTTACAAAGATAGATTATATTCTGAGCCATAAAGAAAGTCTCAATCAATATGAAAAAATTTAAGCCAAAAAATACATATTCTTTTGCTGCAGTAGAATTAATTTAGACATGGATAAAAAGAAAGTTTCTGGAAAGTAGCTGCATATTTGGAAATTAAAGAACAAATTTCTAAATAGCCCACAGGTAAAAGAAGAAACAAAAAAGGTATGTTAGGAATATTTTTTAGATGAATGAAAATAAGAATATATCAACCATCTATGAGATGGTACTAAAGTGTTACTTAGGAGGAAATTAGTGCACCAAATGCCTGTACTAGAAAGCAGGAAAGGCGTCAAATTAATTACCTTAGCTTCAGCTTTAAGTAACTAACAAAATAAGAAATAAAATACTAAGTAAAGAGAAGAAAGAAAAATGTAAATATCAGAGCATAAGTCAATACAAGAGAAGACAGAGAACAAGAGAAAATCAATACAAACAAAATCTGGTATTTTGCAATCAATAAAATTAGTAAACCTCTGAATTAACAGAGTGGGAAAAAAAGACACAGATTAACACCATCAGGAATGGGAGAAATGATATCACTAACAGATGTTAAAAATAATTGGAAAATTATGAAAAATTCTCTGCCAATAAATTTGACAACTTAGATAAAAAGCAAAAAGAGTTCTTGAAAGAATCTGTTAAAGCTCATTGAAGAACTGAATAATGTAATTCGTCTTACACCTATAAAAGACACTAAATTTGTAGTTAAATATATTCTCATGAAGAAAATTTCAGTCTCCCCCATCCAAATAATAGGTTAATTCTCCAGAATATTTACAGAAAATGGAAAGGGAGGGAAAAGTTTCCTACTCATTCTATGAAACCAACATTGTCCTGATACCAAAACTACACAAATTATTGCAATAAAAGAAAACTTAGACTAGTATCTCTCAAGAACATCAACAGTGGGTGGGGGCATTGAATGTGGGAGGGGTGGGGCAGGGCAGAGAGGAAAGAGTAATGGGGGCAAACTAGGGACAATTGTAATTGATCAACAGTAAAAAAATTACAAAGAAAAGAGCATACATACAAAATTCTAAATGAAAGTCTAACAAATTGAATCCAACTGTACATAAAAAAGACATATGAGTAGTGTTAATCCCAGAAACATAAGATTGGTTTAACATTCAAAGAACTCATTCTTTCACTATTTGTGGGTCTAAAATATTCCCATATATACTAGGAATAATTTTTGAACTTTTTTTTATTGTTTTGTCAATATTGTGTCAATAATATTTGCTTTTATTTATTTTTTAATTTTTAATTTTTTTAAATTTTAATTGTTGTTCAGGTACAGTTTTCTTTTACTCCCATCCCAGCCCCCCTAGCCCTCCTCACCTCCCTCTCATTTCCACTGTCCCCCTTTAGTTTTTACCCATGTGTCTTTTCTACTTGTTCCTGTAAACCCTTCCCCTTTTCCCCTGAAATTCCCTCCCCTCTCCCTTCTGGGCGCTGTCAGCTTGTTCTCTATTTCAGTGTCTTTGGTTATATTTTGCTTCTTTGTTTTGTCGTTTAGGTTCCTGTTAAAGGTGAGATCATATGGTATTTGTCTTTCACCACCTGACTTATTTTGCTTAGCATAATGCTTTCCAGCTCCATCCATGCTGTCACAAAGGTTTTTAATGGCTTTGAGTTTATTATATGAATTAATATTTGGGAGGACACCTAAGTCTTATTACTCATTCATAAGGTTGACTTAGTTTCAATAGATCTTTACATATTCAGTATATTTTAGAGTAAGTTTTTTAAGTTACTCAAAATATCCAAATAGAATTATAGTTGATCTTTTAACAATATAGAATAACCTCTTTTGAGACTTTGACATTCTTTTCATTTATTCATATAAACATCAATATCCTTGGACTGAATGTTTGTACCCTCCCCTGGCCCCCGAATTCATATGTCAAAGCCCCCAAAGCTAATATGGTGGTATTTGGAGGTGAGGCCTTTAGGAGGTAGATTTAAATGATATCATGAATTTGGAGACATTGTGATGGGATTAGTGTGCTTATAAAAAGAGGGATACAGATCAGAGCTTTCTTTTTCTATGCCATATGAGAATATATACCAAGAAAACATTCATCTTTCAGCCAGGAAGAAGACCATCATTAGGAAATTAATCTCCCAGGACTTTGATCTTCACAGCTTCTGGGACTGTAAGAAGTAAATCTCTATTGATTAAGCCAGCAGTCAATGGTATTTTGTTATAGTAGCCAGAGTGACTAGTACAGTCAGTTCATTTATAATACATTTATTATAATTTATTATATTACACGTATTATAATTTTATTGTTTCTTCAAAAGAGGGAATTTGTGTGTTTGCTTTGATCATTTCTTAACTTCTCTTATCATTTTCTTCTCACCCAAGGATTAATAGTATGCTATTTAATGGGCATTCTTTGTGGATATAGAGTTCTAGATATAATCTATTAACTCAAAATTGTTAGTTGTTTATTCAGACCTTCTATGTCTGCATGTAGTTTTGTCTCATTGCTTTCTTTGTGTCTGCATGAAGTGTTTTGAAATACCAGCCGTAATAGTAATTCATTTTATGTTGCTTGATAAATTGTGAGGCTATATAGTTAATTCTATATATGTTAATATGTTCATAATGCTATGTACCCTTTTTTATTGTTCCTTTTATCAGAATACAGTATTTTTTCTTTTTTATATTCTTTTGCCATAAGTTTGACCTAATCAAATATTAAGATTGCTACCTACATTTTTTATTCATGTGTTATACATTTTTCATCTTTTCTATGTTTATTTATTTATTCATTTTAATTGAATGCTTTTAAAAGTTTTTTCAATTACAGTTGACATTCAATATTATGTTAGTCTATCTTTTTTATATTTAAAATATTTTGTTAAGTGTGTTTAGAATTTAAACTTTTTTATATTGCTGAAACCTTTTTCATGAACTCAAGATAATATAAATATTTTATTAAAAAATAGCCCTGGCTGGCATAGCTCAGTGGATTGAGTGCAGGCTGCAAGCCGAAGTGTTGCAGGTTTGATTCCCAGTCAGGGTACATGCCTGGGTTGCAGGCCATGACCCCCAGCAACCACATATTGATGCTTCTCTTTCTCTCTCTCTCTCTCTCTCTTTCTCCTTCCCTTCCCTCTCTAAAAATAAATAAAATAAAATCTTTAAAAAAAATGTACCCAGCCAGTTTAGTATATAAGTAGGTGAAAGTGATCTATTTAGAACTGGACTGACTAGAATATTACAGAGAGTTAACAGTCAGGGTTTTCAGGTTTACACCGTGAATTATTCAAAGACTGTCCCATTTCTCTTGGCTTCACACTATGGAGACTAAACACAAATCTGATGTGCATCCGGGTTTGGGAGACAAGATATGGAAAAATGAGTAATAACCCAGACTTCCTCGAACCCTCGGCTTAGAGATGCTTATGTAACTGTCTAAATTAAGGATTCTATTAAAAACTGCACTGTGAGATGTAGGGCACAGTCCTTTCAGTTGGTAGTTTCCCTGGCATGTGGCTATGGTTCAGTGCCAGCTGCACTGAGGTGGGGCCTGAAAAACAAGATCGAATGAGATAAGCCAGTAATTACGCTTGTGTGATATGCTAGTGATTGATCTGTTTAAATGAGAAGGTTACAAGGAACGAGACACAAAAGAATCTTTAATATAGTGTAAAAATAAATATTTGCTATTCTCTTTTTCTTCTCACGATTGACTTTAATTGGATTTTTAACAAGTGTATGTTAAAAGAAACAAATTATTCATGTTTTAGACTGCCAGTATAAGCTGGAATGGATATGTTTGCATGTAAATTTTGGGAGTTTTATCATCATTTCCTTTGTTTAAACACTGCTTTGATATATTCTGATGTTTTTAGTATATGATGTGTTATTTTGAAAATACATATTTGAATGCAACTTTTCCCTTGTGAATCAATAGTAATACATTAAATCAGAAAATGCTGTTTTTCTTTAAAGCTTGGCCATTCTGGGGCAAGTTATGGGCACTTATCTTGATGTTTTTTACATTCAGGTAGTCCAAGCAAATTGAAAATAGTGCACTGAAGGCATTTTCACATGTGATATCTGTTAAATGTCATTTACAATTTATGTATTCTTGGACAGAATTTCCTTTCTATCTTTAGAGACTGAGAAATAAAATTCTCCCTGGTTATTCCCCCCATTTGATAAGGGAAATATTGAAAGATTTCTTTTGCTACTATAGATAAACATGACTATTAGTTTATTTATAAATTCCATTGTATGTCTACATTTTCTAGGAGTTTCCTCTTTTGAAATTACATTTGGTTTGATAGCGAGAAGCTATGTCTATCTTTAACCCAAGTGATTTCTTTTTAAAATAAAGTGTCTCTTATTCCCCACCATTGAAGGTAAGTGGTAATTGTGCAACCATACTTTTTCATCTAGGTGTGAAATATTTACATTAAATATGCATGTCATATATAATAAATGCACAGCTGAAAACAAAACTGCCACAGTGTTAGAGAATGATTTAAAGTCTTTATTTCACAGAACATCTAAAACATCATAAAGAATTAATCCCAATGAAAAGCAATCGAAACATGCAGGTGGTAAAGCTTATTTTTAAAGAGATAGTTTTAAATATATATGTATATGTATATTTTCTTTTGACAGATTCATATGACTCACAATAAGCACATCAAATATGAGAGGAGACTAAATGCATGCATGTAGACATGTAATTTTTATGCTATTAAAATTGAATGTATTGGTTTCATCATTTTAACCATCATTGGTTCCATCATATAATTTGCTTATATACTTGTTTTTTTTCAGTACCTTTATTTGGTATGGTTCCGGCTAAAAATGATAAGATAGGGGATAAAATCATTTTTAAAGATGGAGGAATTGCTGTGGTCAGAGGTTCAGCTAATAAGCCAGGGGAAATCAGAGACTGGCAGAGAACTGAAAATTTGAGGGCATTTGCTAAGAATGAATTCTCATAGTTGTAAAAATGCTTAACAGTTTGCTCTTATTAGAAACTGCAGATATTGTAGATCTCAGAGGGACAATTTTTGGTTGTGGAACCTGGTTAATAGGAAGTAAGGGATGAGTGAATAGGTAAAAAACCAAGGCAAAGGGTAAGACTTTTAAGAAATGTGTAGTGAAAAGAATGATACTGAGCAAAGAAAGCTGGAGGATAAATAGAAACATTTTATTAAATTATATTTTGATTCATTGAAACATATTTATGAATGGAGGGGAAATGTGTGAATAAGAAATTGAAGGCATGAGCGATATCATGGATAACTAATAGAATACAGAGTTGGGGTGAAGAGAATTGTGTGTACTACTACAGAAATCATAAACCCGGAAAAAGAAAAAAAAACTGAATATGGAGAAACATTTAAATGTTGGATTAAAAACATTAAACATAGTTTTTTTTCAAGATTCTGTAATTATAGCAGCAATGATTCTCCTGAGAATGAGAGCCTACAAAGAGAGGGGAAGTTTGTAATTGATATTGTAGGAAACAACATAGACATTAAATAAGGATTGCTGTGTAAAAGGGCAGTTATGTACCCAACTGATATTGGAATAAGTGGACACAGTTTAGTGACTTTTCCAGCAACTCCTGGCAGAGGGGAAACAGGAGCTGAGACCACAGGTGTTACCATTTACCCATGGCTGGAGAAAATGTGAGCTATAGAGAACATAAAAACTGGGATATGATAAGAAACTATTAGACCTTCCTTCTCATTCTCATGTTTTAGGCCCTGAGAAGTAAATGCTAAACTTCTTAAGACTTAACCCCTATGGTCTGGTCACTCTGAGAAGGCACTGGCTTCCTACAATGTTCAGTGGAAACCCAGTGCTTCAGGCAACTGATCCTTGTCAATGACAATGCTTAGATTCCAGCCCGTCATTGTGCCTGGAGAGAGGTTGGTACTTCATCACTTGTGAAGGCTGTTACACTGAGGGTCTTACGTGGGGAAGTGTTACTGGCATCCCGGGTTCTTGGAAAACTCCTGAGATGAAAATCAACAGAATTCACCACAAAAAATATTCAGGCAAATATTCAACCAAATATTCATTTGGTTTTGCTCACTCCTTAGGGGTGCCTAAATGATCAAAACTTATAGTTGATAATTGCCAAAAGTTCAAAATTGCAATATTTTTACTATTGGTGGGAAGGGGGAAAAATGAAGGATTTTTTGTGTTTCTCAGATATATTGTCCTGTTCTCCAAATGACAGGTTCCTGACTGATCAACTGTACCACCTGCTACTAAAGGTTTATTAAAAAGCTCATGAGCAGCAGGGAAATAGCATCCAAAGGGAGAAAGAAATGGCTGATGTTCCTCAAACAAAACAGGGGAAATTGTTTTAAAAGAGTTGAGGCAGGAAAGATGATGTCTATGTGCGACGTCTACATATGCGGAGGCCGGGACTCTTACCACCTGGAAGACTCTTAGGGCATGCTTTTTCAAGCTTCCTATGTCTCATTAGCATGTTAAATCTCCACCCAGGGGTGTGTTTTTTACTATTACAATGAGAGTTAGGCCAAGCAGCAGTCGTTCTGGTGCGTAACTGTGCGTGCCTTCGGGTTGAGAAAACCTCTTTGCAGAATAAAGTGGTACCAGAAGCCCCTTTTTGGCTCTAATTAGGTACAGGGTTTGAAGGACAACCAGGAAAATTCCAGTCTTATCTAGGAGAAGCTCAGTCTATCTCAGAAGGTTCCTTTATGAGACTTGGAGTCTGGCTTCAATACCCCACCAGTTAAGGGACTGGTGTTTCCTTGCTTGCAAAGGCTGATATACTGTACTTGTCACGTAATACAAGTTCAACTGCATAGCTTCTTCCTGCCTGGGCAGGGGAAAGGCTTGTATTGCAAGGTTGAGGATGGACTCAGTACTGTCACACCATTTGATTGTTGTGTTCTGACTCCTGATTGTGCCAGCGGAGGCGGGTGCCTCCCTGATCTTGCAGTTTAAAGTTTCCACAGCCCAAAGGTCTATGATCCTCATCAGGAGTCTGAAGTCTGGTTCTGATAGATTTCCTTTATCTGCCCAGTGTGCAAAGGGGCCAGTGGACTGGGCACCTGTCATATGCCTGCTCCTTTATTTTGCCTTGGAAATACAGTCTATCATTCTGTTGGCCGTTTTCTGACAATCAAAAAGTCTGGCAATATCATCTCTAGCATGAAGGACAGATCTTGTGTATGGCTAACCCAAAATAGGGAGATAAATGAGGGCAGAAGGAAGCTGGTGGGTTTTTACAACAGGCATGTATCAAAGGACTAGGGGCAATATAATAAAATAGGCAAATGTAACAGATGAGAGAGGCAGAGTTATTTCTGGTTTATATTTCTTTCTGGTATCTTTTTTGGTATACTATTTCTAAGTTCTATTTTTGAAAAGAATTCAGTAAAGAGATAAATAGATGAGTTGATGAAGCAAATTTTCTGTTTGATTAACTGTAAACTGTAAGAAAACATACCACCCCACAATCTACTGGAATTAAGGAAATTACACGACATCTGAGTGGACATTCAAAGATAATTGTTGGTATAATCATTAATGATATGCACTTCTATAGCTAGGAATTCTATGGCTAATGCATTGTAAATAAAAGCAAAATCAAATATTGCATTTCTTAATTCAGGACATCATATGTTTGAGATTAAATACACTTTAAATTGATGGTATCTTAATTTTAATAATATACTTTAATAACATTCTTATTAACTTATATTGTAAATCTAAATGTTCATGGTACAGAATTGGTTGTAGTGAAAATACCTTTTTACACCATGCAATATTTTATTTATTTATTTATTTATTTTCTTTCACATTTTTATGTTTTATTTAACTTTTTTCTTCAGTCTTCTAGTGGTGTTGAATTGTTTGCAACAATTAACAAATGACATGTAAGATAATTATATATGGCCATATTAAATAAAAGTCAATACCACATTTTAACATTTTACCCTCTCTTTAAGATTCCATTTTGCAAGTGGATATTGTCAAAATGCAAACTTTTCTTTGCAGTTGTTTAAATAATAGCATGCCCCTAAGAAAACTGACCACCCAACTGGCAAAATCAGAAAACAAAAAGGGAAATGTGGGTCTTCTCTCTCTAGCCAACAAAATTCCACATGGGTTTTTCTGGGTTGTCTGGACTGCAGGTTATACTGACAGCACATAAAGGTTCATTCTGGAGGGAATTAAAGCAGAAATGGGTTAGAGCATCATCCTGACACAGCAGGGCTGCAGGTTCCCAGTCAGGGAGCGTTTGAGAATCAACCTAGGAGTGCGTGGGCAGGTGGGGCACCAAGTCAGGGTCTCTCTGTCTCTCTGTCTCTCCAAAATCAACAAATAAAAATTAACTTAAAGACATTTTATTAAAAAAACAATAATTTAATATCTGGTTCAATCACTATGACTTACTACAGTTTGCAATCTTAGACAAATATCAGAAAATTTAGCTACATTTGGTTTTGCTCACTCCTTAGGGGTGCCTAAATGATCAAAACTTATAGTTGATAATTGCCAAAAGTTCAAAATTGCAATATTTTTACTCTTGGTGGGAAGGGGGAAAAATGAAGGATTTTTTTGTGTTTCTCAGATATATTGGCCTGTTCTCCAAATGACAGGTTCCTGACTGATCAACTGTACCACCTGCTACTAAAGCTCAGTAATATTAGTCTGTGGAATGGTTTCATTCTCTCGCACACCTCAGACATCTTGTGCTCAACCCCAGGCATCCCTTGTGTGTTTAAATCAGCTTAGCGGCTCATACAGTGTGCTGATTTCCTTGTAGGCCTCTGTTTTCTCAAAAAAGTGATCACCTTTTGCCAATGCCCTCAGGATTAAACAGGGCAGTCTGGTTTTCCTTTTCTGCATTGGTTATATCTTTGTAGTCAATAAAAGACTAACTAGAAAAGAATCAGCTGATGAGAGAATCAATCTTCTGGAAGCTTCCCCACAGTTTTCTCATCATTTTTGTGCAGTCTGTCATCTCAGATTGTAAAATGGAAACCAAAACTCAGTATGTGGGAAGACTTTTACTGCTCCTTGTTAACAAAAACAGTAAGACCAGGGGTTTTGATCTTATGAGTGTATAGGTAAACAGTAAGCTATAAGTGCACACTCTTGAAGTGGTTTTCCTCTGCTTCTAATGGAGGTTTGCAAAGAATTATCAGTGTATCAAAAAGGTCCCCAAATGCACTATAGTGTGATATCCATTCTGAGGTCAGGTTAAATCTGTAGGCCTTATATATGATGATACTGGGGTATCTTATGGTACAGTAAGCAGTAGTCTGTGCTTCTTACTAATAGTCAGAAAATAAAAAATTAAAAAGTTCTTATTGCATTTTTGTAACAGGTCACACTGCATTAATTTATTTCTGAAACATTACATTTTAAATCAAGTGACATCTGTCTCACTTAACTTTTATTTTAACAACTTTATCTCATATAATGTGCTTTCTTGTAGACTATTCAAAATGTATATGAATATATTCAGATACTTTGGCAGATAAAGGTCATTTCTTTATATAACCCGTTGTATACATTTTCTCCAGCATCAGAGAATCCAAAAATAATTTTCTTCCTGCTTTTACTTTATGGTTTTAGATCTCATTTATAACCTGAAAGTACAATGAGCAGAGGGAATTTAAACTTGCTAACTGATCCTATTAAAATACAAAATAGAGTTTGAAATTTGCTTTTCTTTCCCTCTTGCCTGAGTTCAGGCTTTCAGTCAGTTACAATACTATCAGAGCTGTTTAGCTTCTCCCTCTGGTCATATATAAAATACATTTAATAGAAATAAAATGTATTTTTAAATGTGTGAAATACATTTTAAATTCTCTGATATGAATCACATTAGTGAATTATGAAGAAGTAGAATGATTTCACTACTTCTTTTCAATGACATTGAAGTAGCTCAATGATTGAATGTTACTGTTCCCGAGAACTGGAAGTATGGTTTGGTGAGACTAGTACTGGCATCTTTTTTTACTGTTAATTAGTTTGCTTATTACCAGGAATTTGAGTATGTCATCATTGTATTTTGTATTGTGAAAATATTAACAATTTTGGATATATTTATGGCTTTGTAGGGGAATAACAATACTATTAGAAAGGGAAATCTATAGCTTTTTCTAAATAGCTGGAATTTATTTACATTAAATTGTATATGTAAATATTCATTTACATTATTTATTGTAATATTTATTTACATTAAATCTCATAAAATGGAGAGTGTGGTAGAATATAATATTCTTCATCTCATCAGTTTTGTTTCATCATTAAAAATGTTATCATTAACAATCATAATATTCTCAACATTCCTATTCATTGATTGATTATATAGAGAGTATACAATCTATTCCTGAACATTATGTAATTGTATAGTATTTTGATTATAAATAAGATCCAAGATTAATTAAAGAATTTGAATGCAATTAGACATAACATATTTACGTTTTCCATATTTTAAGCTATTTCTTTCAGCATTTTATATCACCTCTTTTCTCATTATAAATTATCCCTTAGTTATTATTATCTTTATTTTATTTGGTGTATTCACCCCCACCAAATACTCACCATAGTTAAAATTTCCCTAGAAAATAAAGATCCCTTCTCTTTCTCATAGCCCAAACCTCAACATTCTTTTTAGCATTGCTTTGTCACAAAGCATGTAAATCCTGTGATGGTAGGATTCTCACCTGCCATGTCATAATGGTAGCATCTATGTCTGACACATCCAAAGTGCTAGCTAATTCATTAGTAATATCTGTTTACTCAATAAAAGGAGGAATTTCCAGAAGATGTGTTTTTCTTGGGGTTTAGATGTTCTATATCTTGTTAGCTAGGATGTACAAACCACTGTGTTATGTACTATTACAGCTTGCAAAATAAAATACTACAGTAGCCTCCAAGGGGTTTACCAAAAATAGTTTTTTGCATTACTTATGAATAATGATTGAGGTAGAGGGGCATTACAATTTTTTGTTTATGTCATCTTTGTATCATATATCTTTTCTCTACTCCAGGTAAGATTCTTTCAAGATATAATAATTTGGTTGTATTTCCCATAATACTTATGCTTCAAGACGCCAGCTGCATGAAAGCAATGCAAAATAAAGTAAAAAATTTGGTCAGTGACTTTAATTTTAGGTATATGTCTACCCTATTCTAACTTATTTTGGATCAGTATTGTCTGGTGAACACAACTTGTCCCTACCTGATTTTGCTGTCATATAAACAAACTAATGATAAGGTCACCCAAATAAATATTAATTAATTTAGCTCTAATTAAAGCATGAGTTGCTATTCTTATTTGCATTTATAAATGTCACGTTACTTTCAGTATCGCTGTCAATGTATGATATAGAATTAAGCAATCAGGAACAGGGGAAAATGCAAACCAACTGGAAAATTAGTAAACATATAAGAGAAAATATGTATGTGCTATGCAAAAAGACAAGCATTGTCTTTTTTTAAGTTGTACCAGATGTGTCTTACTTGGAGAAATAAGAAAAAATAACAGAGTCAGGGGAAACTTGTATATTTAATAATTTAGATGCCAATTTCAGAATAACTTGCTATAACACTCTACATCATTCTTCTGTTTGACAGTGGCCTGTGATTTCCTTTTCCAATTAAAGACAAATTTCATCACTAACCCCATGTCTTTAAATTTTTCATCCTCTGTTTAGTGACAATTCATTGTATTGTATTAAGCATTGTGTCCATCCAGTACAACCAAGCCTTAAAACTTGCATTGAATCCCTAATAAAAATTTAATAATCAAATTTTCATTGCTCTCTTTTACTCTTGCTATGGCAAATCATAATAAGACATAAGCTATTTGTTTGGAATAGTAAACCCAAAATATAAAGTTATAAATTAATAAAGAAACCAATAGAGGCACTGATGACATCTAATCTTGGGTAACTTCTGCCTGTTATTGACATCATTCATTTACATAAGTAATTGTAATAGTTTACTACTGCAGCTAACAAGATAGTATGAGAAAATATTTATTTACCTTTTATTGTTTTCAAAAGAATTTAAAGCTATATGTGAAGATCCATACAACAAAATATGAAAAACTTTTAAGGTTGAGTAAAATGGGGTAAAGAGAAAAAGTAATCTGTAGGTGAAGTTGGTTCATGAAATTCATGGTGTTTGCTGTCATAGTAGAGAGTGTTCACACATTGTCTTTAAGCTTCCTAGTAACCTCTATGGAAAAGAAAACATTGTGAATTACACAATTCATAATATCCATAATTTAACAATAGTCTAGTTGCCTCAACAACATAAAATACTGATAACAAAGAAGACAGGCTCCTTCTGGGTTTCCATCAAGCACTAACTTAGGGGCTATTCACTGTATTTGCAACTTACAGGATGTGCAGTCACCAATTTCATATGGCTATTTCTTATACTATCACTCAGGCTAATAGTAACTTACCAAATTATAATTTTACAATTATGAGAATAAAAATATATTTATGGTAGCCAATACACCTAGTGGGTTACAGAGGGTAGAATGATGCAGGCTCCCTTGCAGTTTTGCTCAAAATTGAGTAAGAAAAGTGGTCAAATTGAAGAAAAGCATCAAAGAGGATCAAATTTCGGGGGTGGGAAAAGTAAGTTTACAGTTGTAATACAAATAAATAGTGCAATAATAAATAGATAATAATATGAAACAAACTTTCATGTAAGCACAACTGTAAACCTATTATTGACTACCCCTGTGTAAGATTTTACATGTATAGCTTATGGCAGATAGTTTGAATCAGACTAGATTTTTAAACTGCAATGAAAACTGTGATTCAAACAGAATAAGGTTGAAGGCAGTTACTCCCTCTAGTTCATTAATTCCCTAAAGGGAAGTTAATGAACTTATCCAACTGGTCAATGGGTGTGTCTAACCTAGTCATGGCTGGATCCAAAAGTCCAAATAATTATGATTCCAATCTCCAGGTTTTGTTTATTTTTACCTGTAGAAAGGTGCTCTCCATAGGATAACAGGGCCATATTATCTTCAGTGGTTATGATATTCAAGAATATTTATTTTATCATTAGTCAAAATTCTGAAGAGACCCATTGTTCAACTAATTATTGGGACCAGGCTGATATGATTTTGACTGCCAGTTATTGTAACTCGGGCAGCACAGATGATTTAAAATAAATGTAGGAAGAGATGTATAGACTCCTGAGAGATGTTATGAAAAGCAGATATGAACAACAGTGAAATTTGCTTATATCTTCTAACCTTTCTTTGTATTAAAGCAGAATCTGGTATAAAAACCCAAGGCAAACAGTGTAATTTTCCAGTAGGCCTATCAGTTTAACTGGGTGGCTTCAATGAACTTATTATGTTACAACTCTGGAGGCTAGAAGTCAAAAATTAAAGTCTTGACTGAGCCATGCTCCCTCTGAAGCTTCCAAATGAGAATCTTTTCTGCCTCTTCTAGCTTCTGGTAGCTCCCAGACCTTCATTGGCTTGTACATATGTCACTCTAATCTCTGCCTTTCTCTTCACTTATTCTCCCTGTGCATCTGTGCATTTGCATTGTCTTCCCTCTTTTAATAAGGACACCAGTCATATTGGATTAATGGCACATCCTACTTTAGTATGACCTTATTGTAACAAATTATATCTGCAAAGACCCTATTTCCAAATAAGGTTACATTCACAGATACTGAGGGTTAGGACTTCAATATATCTTTTGGGGGACACAATTCAATCTATAACACTTGCAAAAGGTTATATTTCCATGTTATTTCAACCATTCAATTTGAGGCCTTCCTTACATAAGCTTAACCTGTGGGAGAGTACAAATATACTTTTTTTTTAACCAAAAATAAGATGAATTCTAAGTTAGATGTAGATAACAGACCCCTTGTAGGTCCCTTACTGCCCAAACATTCAAATGTCCCTAGCATTTTCCAGTCCACAATGACTGTATTCTCTGATCAGTTGACAGAGTTGTCCTAGGACAAGCATCCAGTCCATTTCCCATTTTTACATAAAGTTTTACTGGAGTATAGCCACATCTATTCATTTATGCATTATCTATCACTGCTTTCACACTATGATGGCACAGTTGTGTAGTTGCAACAGAAACCGTATAGCCCACAAAACCTAAAATGTTAGTTATCTGGTTCTTTTCAGAAAAAGTTTGCCAACCACTTTAAGGACATGAAAGGGATGAGGAAGAGGTTTGATTTACTCTTGAACTTGTTTTCTCTATTATAAGTGTGAAGAAATCTTGTTAATTCAGAACTTAAAGAATGCACAGATAGGAAAACATGAACTAGACCATAAACTGATCCTCTGAATTGCTCAAAACAGTGTTTATAATTTATAATTAGAGGATGCATTTATTTGTCATTGAAATCAATTATCTAAAGATAATACCAGACTGGAAGAAAGAACACAATCTCCAAGTTTCTTTAAAAATAAGAGTGCAACAAAAATTAAACTCCCTTATAGTAGGAAAAAGTGATTATTTCAAATCAAGAGAGTGAAATTCTACCAAGAACAATCATTTTTCTAATTGTATGATATTTCTTACTTCCACTAGCATTATTAATAGGACTACAGTTTGACCTGACAATGAGAATAGCTTCCCTTGTGGCATTCTGGCAGTTCTATTTCTGTTCTTTGAGAAATAAGGAGCAGACAAAGGATAAAAGTCCTTGCTTGAGCTGCTGAAACAATAATGTAGTGTGAAGAATTTTCAGTTACTCAGTAGCTCAAAGGATCCTGTTTTTATGGCTCCTTGAGAACTGGAAGCTTGATGGACACTCATAGAAAAGACCTTAGTTCCCTTGAAATCAGTAGTCATTTAGGTGAATATCACTGCATTTGGGGACCTATAGACAAATGAATATAGCAAGGAAATTTCTTTTGGAAAGAAAAAAAGATATCTCATGTGAAGCAATCATGAAAGACCAAAGTTGAAACATTAGTATGTCATGTTTGGGGTGCATTGTAAAAGTAATAGGGAACTTGCCAATTATGGGCTCAGCTAAGTTACTGCAGGTACCAGGACTTTATTGTCATAGACATACAACTCCTGAGCTTTCTGTTGCAAGAATAGATTCTACATCAGGGTGTTTCAGTTATTCTTTAATGCACATATTTCAACATGTTGGGGTAAAAAGCAGAAATAACAATATAGTTAACACTGGTTTAAGAATAGGATTAGGCCCTAACCAAATAGCTCAGTCCATTAGAGTGTTGCCCCAAAATTCCAAGGTTGAAGGTTTGATCACAGTCAGGGCACATACAGGATGCAACCAACGAATGCATAAATAAGTGGAACAAAGAATTGATCTCTCTCTCTTTCTCTCTCAAATAAAAAAATAAGATTAGGGAAGAAAATTGTACTACTGCCAGAATTTAATGGAACTTGAAAAAAACGCTAGACAATCTAAACCCCACTGCACGACAGGTTTTTTTAGATGGACATTCTCCTCCTCCCATCATATCTTGCCCCCAAATGATGATATAATGATCTAACTCATAGTGAATTATTATCGCTTTTAAAGGAGCTTTTCCTTCAATCATCATCTTCTCAGTTCTTCCTCCCCTCCATTTGCATTTTCCCTTTGTTGTTTTCTATTGCTCTTTTGTAAAAACAGATTCTATTTGGGTACTTGCATCTGTGTAGAGGTGTTATAAATGTTAGTACGTAGCAGACACATGGAGACATCTAAAAGTGTAACAAAAGCTTCATTAGATGTTTTTATAAACTCCACAGTGAGGAAAGTATGCTTTAAAAGAGTGTGAATAAAATTTAAGGTAGACACTTATAGGATAACCAATGAGACTTTGGATAATTTACCCAAGGCAGTCATGGGCTTAATGTGGAAGTCAAGGAAGCCTCCTTACCCAAGCATCCCTTCCATGATACATGCCTTGGTCATGAAAATGGATCAATGAGAGGAGTAAAGAATGAGCTAATTCAAAGGAATGATCAAACCTTAGAGGAAAGAAAGTACAAGGTCTTTAAAGTAGTGACGAGTAGAACACTTAGGAACAGGAACAAGTTTGATGGGGGAAGTGTATCAAAACACAAGTAGGTCCAGAGTGTGAAAAGAACTTGGATACTTACTTAATTTTATGAAATATAACTTAGTGAATATGAATTACATACCTATTAAGTGCTCTCCATAGGAAAATGATCTTGGGATAATGCTGCATAAGACATATCTTTATTTTAAGTAGTTTGCAACCCTGTGGAAGAGATAGGCAAATTAATATAATTTCAGCTCAAAATGGTAGATATGAATACTGAAATGTGCTCTGTCAAAGAATGAGAATACAGAGAATAGATATTTTAAAGAAATGGTGTAGAGGGTAATGATGTCTCGGACAAACTAGAAAGCTACTAGAAGCCAGCCATAGTTAAAAACGTTGGGAAGGACCTCTTAAGCAGAAGGGCCAGAATGAGCAAGATGAGACATAGAACATGAGCAATTCAGTACCTCCAGAGCATATGGAGTGCAATGGAAAATGTATTAGATAAGCTTGGAGTTCATTGAAAGGGCCAGGTCTTTGCACTTTTGGAAGTCAGGCTGAGGAGGTGGGGATGCTAGGTGTTTTAAGGTAGTAGTTATATATTAGACCATTTTAACTATAGCATGGCTAATACAGCACATGCTCACTTAACATCAATGATAGGTTCTGCAACTTTATGTGAAATGATGTATAATGAAACCAGCTTTACCATGGGCTAATTTATAAACAACAGTTAAGTGTCTACAGTATCTCATCACATCATAATGAAACATTGAACAAAACGAACTTATTCGAAGACCTGCTATAATTTGAAGGTAGGAAGACTACAAGCATGACAGTGCAGATGGGGAAAAAAGGAGAGAATTGACCAGATTAGTGTGTTGAAAAATTGGAAACTCATCATAAGCATAGATATGTCTGTGTAACTGAGAGATTTATGGTCCAGTAAAAGGGAAAAAAGATCCAAAGAGCTGTTTTAGTTTTGAATTGTGGTGAGAAATTTGAATTTTGACTCAGATACTCTGAGTATGTGGTATGACTATTTATGTTATTATTTTACCTGTATGTATGTGTAAAAAAATGATCCAATATGCAGAATCCCTTTAAGTTTAAAGTGATAAGGCAGTCTTATAAAATCTTTGAATGGACAGTTAGAAACAGCTTGGAGCATCTGAGAGACCTGCGATAGTCCTAGGTCTTAAGTTCAAATCCAATACAAATTATACAAATTATACAGATTTCTAAACCTTCTAATATTTAACACTTTATTGTTTAGAGATATCTAATTATATTTCAGACTGTAGTTCTCCTATAGCTGTGGTAGAAAAAGCCATTTCAGTGTAGTTCCTGTCATCAAAAGTCTCAGGGTTGTATTGCACATTTGCCTAATCGACTCAGTTTTGGAAACAGCTACAGAAACCAGAAATGTTGTCTACTCGTTCTTGATGCTAATTTTAGACTTACTGGTACATTGTGTGCAGTAACTTTAGCAGTTCACTATTAAGAATTCCACATTCATTCCTATCTTCCAACAACATCTTGATTATGACCATGCAACAGCTACTTTCCATTGGGCCTGAAAAATAGTTGAGAAATTTGGATGATATTAATTCTTTTCTCACAGCTAGAGTATTAGCTCCTAAGTGATAAAAGATTGATCTTACTTCTTCTCCCATTGCTAAAAACAATGAATTTGCAGTTAATAAATTTTTGTTGAACACATTGATCAATTTATGTATTATTGATTAATGCAATTATTCATTTTTTCAAATCTGATTGTTATTTGACTACTTTGGTTAATGCCTTCTATATGGCATTAACCATAGTGGCATCAGAGCACTCCTTCTGGATAAATGAATGTTTCAGTCACCAAAGCTAATCTGTAAAACTTGATTTTAACCACCTTTTGATAAACATTATTCATAATTATATTACATGCTGCAGATAAGAGAATAAGATTGAATTAATTTAGCCATTTCACAATGACTCAGGCCCATTATAATAAGCATTAATCATTGTACTTTATAGCAAAACAATGCTGGTTTTAGGGACCATTGAAATAGGCAGAACAGTTTTCATATAATGTTTAATGGACTGAAATTGCTGTATTTTTCTGGTTAGTCTTCTGTTCTCTACTGCTTTTCTTCTGTCACCTGTCACTCTCAGTTGCTAGGGAAACCAGAAAACCACATTTGTTAAAACAGAAATCTTAATTTTAGACAATGTAACACCCAAACCACTGCATTTGTTACATGGATTTTCCCAGGTGATTGATTTCATAGAATACTGTCAATTCCCATATTCCCCTTTCCTAGAACTCCTAGAAATATCTGAAATGAGAAAACTCTTTTTAAAAGTTTTAATGAGATATTTAATTAACAGAAAATAGATAGTACATAATTTACATATGAATGATGTTTGTAGCTTCCCATAGACATTGAGGGTTTCTGTATGATTTACTCCCTCATAACCATCAATGGTGCACTTCTTTCCTAGCTGATATGGGAGAGAGGTGTGCGTGTTTGTAAAGGAGTCCTTGCTTTGGTGTTCAATCCATTTATCCTTTTCATTCCTTTCAAATGTATATATGAGATTTTTGGGGGGATGTACCACTATTTTCCAACATTAGTTCTTATATATGATATACAAAATAGTCAACAATAACCTTTCAGTTCTGTTCATCTAAATTACCACTTCCCCTGGCTGCATTAGGTGTCCCCTCCTTCCATTTACTCTGGCTTTCCTGAAATCCACAAGCCACAGGACCTAGAGCCTGTTCTTTGTCCACAGCATGTGACCATGTCCATCACTCCTTTTTCCTTGAAACACCTTTCTTCCCTTTGCTTCTAGGACCTTCTCATGTTTTGCTTTTCTTCCAGTTGTAAGGACTTTTACAATGCTGTCTTTTTTGTTGGTTCTACTTTCTCCTCCAGAATTTGAAATGTTAAAATATCTCAACATTCTTACATTGGATCTCTCCTCTGTTTATACTGGATCCTTCGGTGACTTTATCCAGCTCTGTAGATTGAAATATATTTATATGCTGATAACAACAAATTTGTATCTCAAACCCAGCTATCAGTCCTGAATATTAAGTATTTATTCATTATCTCTGCTTGGATGCCCAAAAGATACCTCCCAACGTAATAGGTCTTGAAACAACCTGTTGATTTTCCTTCATGAAAGCCTCCTCCGTCCTCTTCATCTCAGGAAATAACCACTCCCTTCTTTCAGTTGCTCTGGCCTAAAAGGTTGGAGAATGTGATCATTATTTTCTTTCTTTCATTCCATAATCAATTCTTTAGCAAATCCTGTAAGCTCTACCTTAGAAAGGTATCTGCAAGCCTGACTGGCTCTCTCACTCTTGACACCCCTGGCCTTATCTCCTAGGCAGCAGCTGGTCTCCATGCCTCTTGAGTCTCTGGTGTCCTCCTAGAAGCCAAAATGACCTTTAAAAAGTGAAACTCCAGATTATGTCATGCACACTTCTTTTCCCACACTATGCTGACTTCTCATGAGTTAAAAAAAATGAAGAACCACTGGCATGGCCCATAAGGTTGTTGTGCAATCTGGTTATTTGGTTTGTCGGCAATCTCATTTTCTGCCACCCATGATGAAGGCACACCCCACAAATCTCACATCCCACCCTGATGAAGGCACACTGGCCTCCTTGCTGTTCCTCAGGCAGAGCAATACATCTGTTGTGCTTGCTGCTCTTTCTTCTACCCCAATGCTTGTTGTCCTCTATGTCCACAGCTTGCTTTCTCCCTAACTTAAGCCCATGTGTCACCTTATTAGTGTCCCTCCCTGACCATCCTAGTAAAAAATCATGCACACTCTTTCCTATTTAATCCCATCAGACTCTGATACACATATTCTTTTGTTCATTTTGTGTATATCTCTCACTATGTCCTTATCCAAATAGAATGTAAGCCTCTTGAGAGCAGGAGCTTCATTTGTCTTTTTTGCTTTATATCTTTAGTACCTGGAATAGAGCTTACACTTAACTTTGCTCAATACATACATGTGGGATCAATGGCTGGATGAATAATAGCCCTTTGGGTCTCCCAATTATTTGCTAGGTCCTTCTTGAGAAGTGTTCTTTTTCTAATCTACCCACAGACTCTTTTGGATTTGTACTATTTCCCCATTACTGTTTACTGTAGTTAAGCACACACACTAAATAAATTTCTTCTGTCCCGAGAATAATTCCATGCCTCACCCATGGTGCAGGATCTTTGTGACAACTACCTTCTCTGATGCCTAGGAGCCTTCTATTGCCTTACGTTGGACTTGTGGTTTTATTGAAGCTGATCATGGTTATCTGAAATCTGATTGTGAGTTAAGGCAGAAATTACTCTATGGATTTTATTGTCTAAAGTACTGGAAGTTTGAGTGGAGATATATTCAGGAAATTATGCTTGATGCATATTGGAATTTTATCTAGCTTCTCAGCATCATTGAGCCAAATAAAAGCAATTTAACTGTTGTTTCTTTTACGTTAATGATGTGTTTACATAACACTTAGTGAAGTGGTATGAAATATATTAGAGATAAATATAAGTGATGTAAATAGTGAAATGAGTGAAAATGTGTTTTTTCATAGGTCCCATTTGGAAAGATGAGGAATAGTGAAGAGAGCAGAAATTTCTGAAGCAGAAAGAATTAAAAGGAAAGTTGAAACAGACATTTATCTTTAGGTTGACAGATAGTAAAAATTATATAAATGGAACTAAATAAAGTAAATGCAGTCAATACAGAGTACTGTAATACCAGTTCTAATACATCACACTTATTACAGCACTGACTCAATATATTTAAATCTCTTTCCTATTTAAGGTTTTCAGTTTTGCTTACACCCACATTAAGCATGCTCATAGGCTTGAGTGTAATTGTAACGTGAATGAAAAAGAAATATATTTATAAGAGAATTTTATTACATTCATGAGTGTTGTTATTGATGGAACACAATCTCAAATATATTCCAAGGAAAGCAAGGTTTTATCAAACAGGTGAAACAAATATAGAAAAGATCAGGACTTTATATCAAAGTCAATCACTGTATTGAAAATTGAATTGGTTGAAAACATATTAAACATTAGAGAACTGTACATTAATTAAAAGCTGGCATACCAGGAAGTATTAAAGATATCATCAAGTGGCATTTTTTAAATATCCTGAACCCTCCTTTGCAGTATTGAAGGAAAAATAAAGCATTTCTGTATAGGAACAAACAAGCCCGAAATTTCCACCCAACCTATCAACCAAGTAAATAAACAACAAAAATTAACTCTGACTTTTTTTTTCAGTTTGTTTCAAAGATAAAATATTTGTGCAGTGGAGTTGTAACTGTGTTTTTGGTAACATTTTTCATACTATTTAAACAATACAAAATTATTGTAGAAAAAATACAGAAAAATATACAGAAGAAAATAATCACCCATAGTTTCAAGATAACACATTTGGGTGTATCTCTATTTTATATGTTTATGTGAGTGAGAAAACACATATACACTGAAAAAGGACACAGATGTATGCTTAAAGAATGCTGAACACAGATATGAACTATTTGGGAAATTAAAATTAATTGTTATTTTATAAATTGTATTGCATACAAATAAATTAAACCTGCCAAAAAACAAGGTGTTCAACATGTTTTGGCATGTAGCCGGCATACTGTGTGGATGTATAGGAAACTTTGGTTGAATATACATGTGTGTGTGCGCGCACATGTGTGTATTTAATGCAGAATTTCTGAGCTAGTTTTCTAATGAAAAGACAGTTGATAGGAATATGGGTGTAATATCTTTGTTCAGAAAGGACATAGACATGGTGTCTCAAGGAATCCAGGACAAGTGAGAGGGAGGAGTTGTTCCATCCCTTGGCCCTGAAGGAGCAGTGTAAATACAGTCTGTCTGACAGCTGAAGTATTTATTTCACCTGTGCTAGAAATGATATTGTATCTTTATGAATTGAGATGTCAAAATGAAAACAATGTAGGATTAACATTTTCAGCTGATTTTATTCAATACCCAAACATTATTAATTTTTATAGATAATTTCAAGAAAGTCTTTCCAAATGATTCACATAAAATAAATTTCTATTTTTTCAATGGCAGTGTCTACAAAAGGGAGGGACATATACTTTATTTATTATTGGGAGGAGAAAAGAGTAAACAATCTTTCAAACATTAAATCTTTTAACAGTATATTTTAGCAGAAACTCCTAAATGTCTCCAAGGCTTAACTGTTTCTATTTCATTTAGAAGTAGCAACCCACAATTTTTAGCTGGTCATATGCTCCCAACTAGACACTAGATTTTCCTCCTTTCTCACAACCAGAAGTGACCATGTGACTAAGTTCTTGCCTGGAATGAATGGATATGATTTGAGTAACTTCTGCATCCCCCCTTGTAATATCATTGAGTGTGAATTCCTCTTCGTCCTTTTCCCACTTCCTGCAGGCTGGATTGTGGATGGTTACTGGCTGGCTAGGTCTGACCACGCATACAAGGGGATAGGATAAGAGCAGAATAGAAATGTCTTAGTCCAGCTCCTCCTGAAAGCTGACATCCAGAGTGGATGAATTGTGTAAGAGATTCATTGGGAAAAATAATTCTGAAGGATAACGAATCTGAACAAGAAGACTGGACAGGAAGAGCAAAGGCAGTATGTTATTAAAACATTTCAGCCCTTAGTTGGTGTGGTTCAATGGGTTGAGCACAGTCCTGCAAACTGAAAGGTCACTGGTTCGCTTCCAGGTCAGGGCACATGCCTGGGTTGCTGGCCAGGTCCCTGGTTGGTGGTGACAGAGAGGCAACCAATCGATGTTTTTCTTCCTCTCTTTCTCCCTCTCTTTCCCTCCTGCAAATAATAAATAAAATCTTTAAAAATATATTCCAGCTAAGCAAGGTTAGAGGCAGTTCTTTTGCTAAAGATGCCTGTCAGGCTGTGCTCTGCAGAAAAGGCCTTGCATTGGCACCTCAGTTGTGCACAGATATTGGTTGGCAACATCCTGCTGTAGGTGCAGCCTCAGTCATGGTGGATCCACCGTCGGTCGACTGTGCTTCTCGCTGTAGGATATCTGAGTAGTGCCACTTCATTGCCACTTAAAGACAGACTTTGGATCCCTTGTGACTAAGGAGTGAAGCTGCCTTCCCACCCCGTACTTAAAAACAAGTATGGTACCTTGTTTTTAACTGTTTTATTAGAAGAAATCAGTCAATTCCTGTCTTTTTACAACCAGTATATTTTGAGGACTCTTTGTTATAGTAACTTCCCTTGTGCCCTAATACAAGTATCTATCTACTATATTTAATTTGTAACAGAAAAATATTTTTGCCATTTTATTCCTTAAATTGTGTAAATTAGCCTTTTTTTGTTAATTAGAAAAATGTACTTTTATCTGATTTTGAGAAGCACTTCAGTGTGCCTAATATTATCAAATTAAAATAATCATTTTAAGTGCTTTCTTGATTCATTATAACAGTTGGTTTAACAGTGAAAGTGTGCTTATTGTCCACCCAGCACTGAGGCCCTCTCCACCAGCACATAACACATAGGTCTTCCCTGGGCGACAGAAGAAATTAAAGCTAACGCCATCCAATAGAAGTATAATGTAAGCCACATATAAAATCTGAAGTGATGAAGTAATCATATTTGAAAAAGTAAAAAGGAGGTAAATAGATGAGATCTATTGTATATGTTTCACTTAGCTCAGTACATTCAAAAGATTATCATTTTAATATATAAACAATATACAAATATTCACAAAATATCTTACATCTTTTTTATTGTTACTAAGTCCTCAAAATCTAGTATGCATTTTACAAAAAAAGCACAGCTCAGGTGGATGCTAAGTTATCACCTGAAACACTAGATCTGTGTTTAGATTTCATACAGTTTACCATAAAAAAAATTAACATACTGATGTCATTTTTGAAATATTTCAATATACTGAATTTAATATTTTTTAAAATAAAAATAGAAATTAATTTAAATGAAATGAAATAGAAAAAATCAGTTCTCCATCACACTTGCACAAGTGGCTAGTGGCTTTCACATTGGATTGCAAAGAGAAATTAAGCCCATCCCCTTTGCCTCATTGTTTTTTTTTTTTATGCAGAAATCCATATTAATCAATTAGATCATCAATGTGTGTGGCATTTCCCTTCCTATGGTATTGTTTCATAGTTGTCTCTCAAAGTTGAACTCCATATGCATATTCTATAGTTTGTCAAGTGATACCTTCTCTGCTGCAACTACTCAATTCTGCCTGCCATTATAATGTGGCAGCAGCCACAGATGATAATTATATGGATGAAGATAGCTGTGTTTCCACAAAATTGTATTTTTTGGGCATTGGAAAAATGTATTTTAGTTAATTAATTAGTTAATTAATTAATATTGTTCAATTATAGTTCCTATTTTCCCCTATTACTCTCCCCTGCCCACCCACCCCACACCTCACTCCTTCAATACTATCCCCCCCACTGTCTTTTTCTGAGTCTTTTATACAAGGTTCTTGACATTTCCCTTCTTTCTTCCATCCTCCTCCTCCACCACCACTGTCAGTTTGTTATTTATATCCATGTCTCTGGTTCTATTTTGCTTGCATGTTTGGTTTGTTGATTAGGTTCCACTTATAGGTGAGATCATATGGTATTTGTCTTTCACCGTCTGGCTTATTTCACTTAGCATAATGCTCTCCAGTTCCATCCATGCTGTTGTGAAAGGTAGGAGCTTCTTCTTTCTTTCTGCTGCATATTATTCCATTGTGTAAATGTACCATAGTTTTTGGATCCACTCATTTACTGATGGGCACTTAGGTCACTTCCAAAACTTGGCTATTTTAAACAGAACTGCTATGAACATTGAGGTGTATAGGTTCTTTTGAATTGCTGTTTCAGGATTCTTAGGGTATAAGCCCAGCAGTGGGATTGCCGGGTCCAAACTCCATTCCATTTTTAGTTTTTTTTGAGGAAATTCCATACTGTTTTTCATACTGGCTGCACCAGTCTGCATTCCCATCAACAGTGGTATGTACGAGGGTTCCCTTTTCTCCACAGCCTTGCCAGCACTTGTTTGTTGATTTGTTAATGATGGTCATTCTGACTGGTGTGAAGTGGTATTTCACTGTAGTTTTAATTTTCATCTCTCTGATGGCTAGTGATGCTGAGCATCCTTTCATATATCTCTGGGCCCTCTGTATGTCCTCCTTGGAGAAGTGTTTGTTCAGGTCCTTTGCCTATTTTTAAATTGGATTCTTTGTCTTCCTGGTGTTTAGGTCATGTGAGTTCTTTATAATATTTTGGAGATCAAACCCTTTTCTGAGGTAACATTGTTAAATATTTCCCCATATGGTTGGTTTCCTTTTCATTGTGTTGATGTTTTCTTTATCTGTGAAGATTTTTAATTTGATGAGGTCCTATGTGTTTATTCTTTCCTCTATGTCCCTTGCTCTAGGGGACATATCAATGAAAATATTGCTGCATAAAGTATCTGAGATTTTCTTGCCTATGTTTTCCTTTAGAACTTTTATTGTGTTGCAACTTATTTTTAAGTCTTTTATCCATCTTGAGTTTACTTTTGTGTATGGTGCAAATTGGTGGTTGAGTTTCAATTTTTTTTTCATGTAGCTGTCTAGATCTCTCAACATGATTTGTTGAAGAGGCTATTTTTACTCCATTTTATGCAACTTCTCTCTTTGTCAAATATTAATTGACCATAGAGACATAGGTTTATTTCTGGGCTCTCTATTCTGTTCCATTGATCTATGTGTCTGTTCTTGTGCCAATACCAGACTGTTTTAATGACAGTGGCCTTGTTAAATATTTTGATATCATGTATTGTGATCCCTCCTGCTTGTTCTTCTTTCTCAAAATTGCTGAGGCTATTGGGGGTCATTTATGTGATGCATAATTTTCATGAACCAAAAAACATTTACACTTCTTGTGATTTTTTCCAATCATTTAAAATGTATAAACCATTCATAGATTGTGGGCCATACAAAAACAGGCAATGAACGAGCCTTTTCCTGAAGTTTTGATTTGCAGTCTCCTTATCTATCACCTTAGACACAAGAAAAGAAGCAAATATCTTTCAGTCATGAGAGGACATAGCATAAAGTGAAGGTAACTTTCAGAACTGGACCAAGAAAAGAGACTTGCAGACAAATGGACTTCAAGCCATTATTGGGTTGGGTCTGTAGGCTACTTCCTTCCTATTCTTCTCAGTTACCTTGTTTAATAAACAACCTTCCTTGTTTAAGCCAGTTTAATTTGGATTTTCCATTACTTGTATAAATTGTCTTTACACAAAACATTGTCCTGTTGATTTCATTGTAAAATTCTGATACTGATGTTTATTGTACCCAATGAACTTAATATTATTTGCTGTATTTGATGAGATACCACTTACTCTATTGAAAGTGAAGACTAGTGAAATAACAATGAGTTTAGTTATCAATGGAATTTTCTTAAAACTAGCTTTTAATGGACTCATGGATGTGGACAACAGGGTGTTCATGGTGAGGGTAGGGGATGTACAAGGACTACATGTTAATGGAAAAATATAATAAAGATTATATATTTAACAAAACTAGCTTTTAAGTCTTAAAGATGTATTCAAAATTAGACTATTATTTAATAAAAGTAATTTAAAAAATTATGATAAATTGAGACTCAGAGGAGTTAAGTGGATTGCGGGGATGATGTTGCTTTCAATGGCAGATCTGGGTTTTGAGCTGCCATCTGCTTGTCCCCAAAGTCTAGCTCTTTTTCGTGCACCATGCTGTTGCATAAATGAATAAGTTCTGAGATGAAACTAAGCCTTTTATTTACTAATTTATTATAGTAATTCAAAAAAGATAACAATTCAAATTCAAGATAGAGTAAATTCTACTTCAAACCAAACTGATGGATTTTAGAGTAAAAAATTATATGTGGCATTTTTGTTCAAAAGGTCAAAAGAAATTGAAAAGTTGTCAAGATACATGTTAAAAATTCATTAGAATAATCATGACTTTTTCTTTACAAATGCTTATCAAAATTAAAAGAGTATATTAATTTCAAAAATTTTATATAAAGTTAAAAACAGGTTGAATGAATCAAATGATCTAATCAACATTTGCATGAATTTCACTCTATAAATTCTTGGTAAAAGCTACCGGCATATTTTTTTCCCTTAAAATTTATTTAGGAAGTCATTTTCTGCTTTTTTATTATTTAAAATAAAATAATTTCTACTCTCACAATATATTTTACATAGCATTAAACAATATTATGGTTTTATCTAAACATTAGCCATAATAAATATTCTGTTATACAAATAGTAATAGCAGTACTAATATATCTTTTTATTCTCTCATTTGAAATAAATTTTTATGATTATATAATACAATCTTGACTGCACTGAGTATTCAAGTTTTCACAGAGTATTCTTAGTTTCTAAGAGTATTCTTAATTTCACCCCAAAACTAAGAACTTATCTATTTTCTTAGTAACAGAACTTATCCTCTAATTCAGTTCTTCCAGATGTATTGTATGTTGATACACACTCACTAATTCTGTAATCGAGATCCTAGGAAGAGCAACTGTGAATCTGTTTGATTGCTAAGCTTAAGGAGTATTTTACAGTATGTCAAAATGATTTATCAGTTAAGATATATGTGCACTGTGATTAGTAAAGGCTGCTAAAAATGCAACCAATTCACTTACATGATTTCAATTTAAAACCGTTACTTATTTATTTCCTATTTTACTGCCAATTAACACATTAAATTTCTCAATTTTCAACTGTTTTTAACATGTCACTATTCAATTTATATCCCAATACTGATTTTTGTACTATACCAGTATAATGTGTAACAGGAAGAAATGGTCCAGAATTCTAGATATGAATCCAAGCCAGTGAGATGCCACTTTATGCTTTTCAATAACATAAGGGTATGCTCTGAATGGCCTTCTGTATACAAGTTTTATTTCTCTGCCAAAATGAAGGGAGCAAAATAATCCCATGGATACCGAGACCATTAAACCATTAAAATAAAATTTGTATCTTGAAGAGACTCACCCTCATTCATCGTTGATTTGCTCCATGGTTCAATGAATGATCTAAATAGCACTGGAAAATTAAAATTTTATTTAGTGCTGATGAAATATTTATTTATTAAAAATGTAGTCAACTGCAATCAAATTTTTACTTCAGTCTCCATATTTGGAATTTGCTGATAGTTACTGGAAGCTGTTTGGGGATTGGAACACTCAGCACTATTGTATTGTGATCAATAATTAAATTTAGTGCTGACATGCATCTAGTTTATGCAGCAGTCTCTGACAATTCCATCTTACAAAATTAATCCTTTCCAATTTATTTAATAGGGGACATGAACAATGAAATAATTCAGATAAGTACCAATGTAGGATTATTTCTGGTCAATATTATGTTATTATAAATTGGGTCCACATACTCATTAGTAAATTAACTGTCAAATCTGAAAACAGCCTTTTTTTGTTTAAAGGTAATTATTGGTACCGAAGACAAGAAGGCACTTAACCTTGCTATACAGTTGTCCTTACACAGTGTTTTTTATTCCAGGCTATAACTAACCCATCAAAGCTGCAGAGGGAAAATAATTAGTGATATTAAATGGATGGAATATTAACTATTACAAAGCCATAACTGTTTAAATACAGAAATTATAACTAGATAATGATAGGCTTTTTATAATCATTTGAAATATGGGTTTGTTTTGGAGATGTTTTAGCTTTTGAAACCTGAGAAATCTGGAAACAAAAGAAACATTGATATAGAAAGAATTCTATTTCAGAAACATAGGTTAGAAGTGGCTGATTTTTCATTAAAATATAAATAAAAATTGCTTCTAGTTTTCTGTGAGATCTGACAATTTGTAAGTTGTTTTTAAAAAACTGCCTTTAGAAAAATAAGGTCTTTCTCATGTGATAGGGTGCTTTCTCACATTTTCGAATTTTTTACCATATTTATTAACCAGTTAAGTAACTGCTTGAATCCACTAAATTACCTGAAGAAGTAGCTTATACAAATGCATTCACTTACTCATTTTTCAACTTTGCTTTATTATTTGCACACAAATTTAGCAGAGTATTGAATAACCATCATCTTATTTTATCAATGCAGGAAAATATAACTAATGCAATTATGTTTTCAATATTAGTCATCCAAACAGACCTGAAGATGCAAAGCATATTGTATTTACAGAATGACTGAAATGTATGTATTTTGTGTCATATATATTTCTATATTAAACAAATAAGAGGTACTATTTTTCAATGTTTGTACCAAATACAAATTTGATGGAGAAGTGCTGAGTCTTATTGTATTGATTGCTGCTATACCTATCAAAGAATTGAAACAGAATGAAGAGCAAGTGGCATATATTCATTCTATTGACATTGTATGTTATCAGTAATCTATACCTCGAGAAGTCTCTGAATTGCATTTGTTAACTGTTTCATCTATTAATTAAATTGTTCAGAATTCACAGAGAACATTAACATGTTTTTTGTATCTTGGAACTATACTATACCTATATTTTAGTCACTGAGCTTGTATTCAGACTATAGAGACCATGAACTAAATAAAAATAAGGAAAATTCAGCATAAATAATACACTGCTGACTAAAATAAAATGGCTCTAGTGTATTTAGCTTACCCATTCATTTTCAGAAATAAAAATGTGAAACATAGATATGCTTATAGAAATGCTTTATAGATATCAAAATTCCATGACTTAGTTATGCTTTAAACTATTTTGATTATCTTACTACTAAATGCAGTGGATTCAAGGGTGAGGCCTTTGGGACATAATTGGTTTTATCATCATGTTCATAGCTGAGTGATTAAGGGCTTGGAAACATTTTGTTTAATTTTACTCTTACATAGTTTATAATGCACATTTGAGTTATCTTCTTGTTTCAAGCTCAGACTCCACTGTCACTAGTGTGGTATAGTGGTTGGAAAGCTAGAGGTAGAACCAGCTGCCTATGACACTTCAAGAAGCCATGCAGACTGTAAGTTTGTACTCTTACATGCTCTTGATCTTCTCTTTGGTTCTGGGTGTTGAATACACACTAGCTTACACCAACGTCCCAGTTCCGAATTGTCTCTACTATGATTCCTAAAACTGTCTCAGCTCATTCTTTTATGAGAACAAGAAAAAGTCCTCTGATAAACAGGCTTAAAATAACTTGCATTATTCATTTGTGACATTTATTCAATCACTATCAGCATCATTAGAAATGTAGTATTTATTAAATAGTTCCTTGCTTATGACAATCTTATATAGTTCTCAAAATAAGTGAAACACAGCCTCTGACCTGTACAAATTTACTACTTAAAAGATCAATGTGCATAAATAAAGACATCTTTGCAATTTGCTAAGAGTAGGTGTAAGAGGAAAGCCTGTAATTTGGGGTTTTCCTCTTACACATTTAGGTGTAAGAGGAAAAACCTGGAAGTCTAGGACAACCTAGGCTTTACCCTGTCTTCATGGGTTAGTATTCATGGGCTTCACACTGTGAAATATGAAAGGAGGGCACATAAGTGGCCTCCTTTGTCAGGGAAGGATTCTTTGGACTTGGTTGTGGACATTCTTGTGTAAGGCAGTGGTTCAGTCTGGCCTGGAACTGCAGATCCCCCTGGTGATGTTAGAGAAAGAGAAGCTGTTTGCCTGGTAAGTGTTGTTGACCCCCCGTTTTCACTGGCCAGGTTTTCACCTGCACCATTCAGAGGTGATGAGGATCAGCTTATTTGTGAGCAAATAAGAGAGGTCAAGAATTTTTAGAGACAGGTTTGTTAATATCATAACCCCAAAGCTACATTTAGGTGAAGGTTATACTGCTATTTTCTGGAGTGCCATTGCTATTTATAAAGCTATGTAACTAGAGTTTGGATGCTGAGCAGAATTATCAAATGACACTTGTTGTGTATGTCAGTCCCTCTGTTTGAAATTCTCCAGTAACTCCCCATTTAATGCAGCCTAAAAGGTAAAGTCCGCACAAGGGATGCTTCCCATTTTCATGTTGGCCCTTTGTATCTCCACTATTGCCTCCTAAGTACTCCTCCCCTCACTCTTTTTACCCCAACTGCGCTGGCTGCTTGCCTTGCCCTCCCAGCATCACACCAGGCTCACCTCTCTCTCAGGGCCTTTCACAGAGTGGTTTATCCCCTTCATCATCCACAAGGCTTTGATCAACCATGCCCTATTCCATTTCTTCCCATAACACCTTTAATTCGTATAAAATGTAATCTATTTCTTTTAAATACATTGTAATAGATGTAACTATATATTTACACTAAATATAAGCCCTGTGAGGTCTGGGATCTCTGCAGGGGTGGGCTGGTAAATGAACAATCAGCTCTCTGGGAAGGGAGGCCCTGACTGGTAGGTAGGCCAGTCGGTGGTGCAAATGTTTCCATCACACCCATATCAAGCTACCAAAATTTAATGACCAGCTTGCAAAATTGCTCAAAATGTAAAAGTGAACTCTCACAAACTGGTACAAGCTGACTTCAGCATACTACTAGATTTCTGTTTTGCTCTTGGATGTCCTAGTACACAAAATGGTGCCTACCACTTAACAGATATTTTATATTTTTTGAATGATTGAGTGGATCTTAGGAAATAATCTCAAAGTAATCAGTGAAAAACATAAACCTTGCCACTATAGCTCTCTACTTAAAATACTTTAGAATATAAGAATATAATATTTTCAGCAGTTTATATAGAGACTATTAAGTTTTGGGCACTGCCTACTCCTCTAGGCTTATCTTTTGCCACCAATCCCTGTATTGCATTTTATGGTACTGCCAAAGGAAAAAATATAGTGATTCCTTGTCCATCCCACATGGCTTTATTCCTCTACAACTTCATATGTGCCTCTCCCAAAGCCTAAAACAAAATATCTCTCCCATATCATCTATCTAGGAAAGAACTAACATTCTCACAAATCCTACAGATACATACATGAGCATAACATTCTCAGTAAAGCTTTTTCATAACAAGCCTCCTACTCTTTTCAAAGTGCATTCAGAGTCAAACACTTCTTCATTGCTACTACAACTACTCTTTGGCTTATAAATACTTCTTTCTACAGTTCCCACTCATTCTCTTGCTCTCCTCTGCTCAGATTTTTGTACTAAATTCAGTTTTAATTTTCATTTTTGCATTTTAAGAAATATTTAAAATTATAAAGTAATATATGCTTTTTAAGTACAAAAAGAGATATCAGTTAAAAGCAAACAGTTTAAAAAGCTGTATACATCTACATACCGTGTTAATGACCGAAAACAATTTGGAATCTGAATCACATCTCTAATATTCACAAAATCATATTCCATTGTAGTTTTAGAAATACATGTGTATTTCTATCACTAGAGTGGGAGCATCTTGAGAACAAGCTGTGTCTTTTCTTCTTCCCCAGTCCCTAAGACAACACTTGGCACAAAAAAAGCCTAAATAAATGCTTGGTAATTAGACCAGAGAGGCCATGCTTGTTCAGACTACTGCCCCAGAGAAGAGTCTGACTATTGATGTGTGAAGGTTATTCTGGAACTATTACAGAAACTTCAATAGCCAGTCTTCTTTTTTTTTTCCAGACCATAAAAGATACAGCTATAATAATACTGACTTTTAACTGTCATCCTGGCTCTCATTAGAGGAGATCTTGTTTGAAAAAAGTTTTCAAGTGCTGCTGATGAAGTGGGTTCAGAACCCAAATGTGAAGTCCATAATGTATTGAAAGTATGTGATCTTATACTTGATTAAATGTTCATAGAAGGTTGCTCGATAAAGGTACCTCATTATACAGAAACTCTGTATCACACTTAGCTTCATAGTGCATAAATGAGGTGACTGATTAGATATGCATGATCTGAAGATTTAGTTTACAGAATTTAATATCTTTGGAGAAGAAAGGGAGCAGAATAGCTGGATTTGAATCAGCCTTATAAACCTTAGTGGTCATGAGATTCGGCCAGTACTTTATCTTCTCAAGCTACAAATTCTTAGCTGTGGAAAGATAAAGATAACAGCTGCCTTAAAGTGTAAACACCAGTATTTTCTTTAATTATGTTGTAATTACATAGCACTTCTACATGCCAGACACTGCCCTAAGAATTTTACAAAACATTGGCTCATTTAATCTTCTTGACAGCCCTTTGTATTATGCACAGTTACCATCAGAGTCATTTCGCAGATGAGGAAACCAAAGCACATCCATCCACTTGCCCAGAGTCACCCAGGGCACAAGCCATGGAGCCAGCTCTTTGACCTAGGCTGTCCGTGTTCTAATCCACCATGTCATCATGTTTTTAAAAGAATTTTGTAAAACAGAAAGAGCTTTGTAAATTAAAAGTTCAATTATTATGAATAATTTTTAGTATCACTGTTTAGTTCATTTAAGTTGCTTTTTCTCCCAACTAATAAGATGTAGGGACAAACATGAAAATAACCCTACTTCTGTGATTTAATATTTTGTGACAATATTGTTGTTATTACAATAATAAAATGTTACGTGAAAAAGCAGAATTTATCTTTGCCCAGAAGTAAAGGACAGAGGGTAAGTAGGGGTCAGTGTGGAGAAAAGTCCAAGCTGACTCATAAACCTTTAATAATATTATGCTCTCAAGCTCTTTGGTCAAATGTGGGTTTGGAAATTATTTGATAGTTATTAGAGCTGCTCATTTCCAAATTCCATTTGTATGTAAACGAAAATGAAACAGGCAGCCTGGCCATTTGGCCTGTGTCACACTGATTTTCTCTGCTTCCCTACGCATCTCATGTTTGAGAATTTAAACATCTCAGAGAGTTAGTTTAGTTTTGCTGATATTGAATACCTAGAAATTGTCTTATTAAATGATTTAATATGATGGCAGGACATTATTTGAAAGATAGCAATCTGATAAGTCAATAGATATAACTTTCAGAAAGTTCTTATAAGAATCTCGAAGTGAGTAAGATAATAGATGAGTAAGATAAAAGTATTTCAATATGGAGTAATGCAAGGTAAAACTTTGAGAGTAAAATAATCCAAACTAGATTTACAGGGTTCTGGACTCATGATGACCCTCAAAAATTATTAAGATTAAGTTAAAAATCAAATCTAATTTAATTCATTACTGTATTTAAAATGTGCAATGGAATGATAACTGTAGTATAGAAGGATATTGGCAACAAAAATAAAATTCAGTTGTAGAGATCCTGGTACTTAGCATCTGAGGTACTACTTGCAGTTGTTGTTATTGTATCTCAGGAAAGGCATAATGAAATCCTAAGAGACACAGGGAAGAAGAACAGAAATCATCAGTGGAAGTGAGCCACTAAGGTCATGGGTTAGGAAAAGGCCTAAAGCAGATTAGTGTGCGCTAACCATTTCAATGGAAAAGACAAAAAAAAAGTGACTGAAGTCTGCAAACCCATTTTAAGGAAGAAGGAGAGAGAGGAGTGTACCTCTTGAAGCTTAAGAGATTTCTCTTTGTTTAGAAATATGTTTAGAAAACATAAAATGAAGGCAATTTAAGGGATTTAGTATCCTGATGCTGAAAATTCAAATAAATTTAAAACAGACTTAGATTGATCCTTAAATGAGAAGTCTAAATTGGACTGACAAAGAAATGAAAGTATGGATAAGAAGTATTTTGATATTTTGAAGAAAAGTAGCACAACATACTTTTACATGATGTATCTCAATTTTTCTATAAGAAAAATAACTATGGGTCTAATTTAATGGGAACAGGCTGGAGTTCTTTCATCACACCAGGCTGTTAAAATATTTTTATTCTTTTGTTTTGGTGCATATGGTCTTTATTGATATGAGCCCAAGATTAGTATATATCACAATTGGTTTAAACTAGGTTTTTGTGGTAAAAATAGATTTAGGACATTAAAATTTGAAAAACACAGTAAATATTTTGAGAGGTGGTAGAAGTATTTCTTAACTTTAAAGTGAGGTGAATTGGTCAGAAGTTAAATAGAAAGCATTAGATTGAGAAAAATAATTTATTAGGAAGAGAAAAATGCAGTGGCTTTGGAGTTACATTTTAATCTACCATGTGCTTCTTAAATGTTTGTGCTTGGGCAATTGAACATTCTGGAGCCTCTGTTTTCTATGAAATAAAGTGATTACTAGGATTACATGAATCTATGTAAAACATCCCAGTTTCTGGTGCAGTGTAAACTATAAATATTGGCTAATAATCATATTAATGACTCTAAGCATAAAAATTTCATCAAACAGACAGCTGGGGAGAGGTTGGCAGAAAATATTCAAAATACTCTGAGTATAAGAGTATATTTAGAGAAGGAATTTTAGACATTGTCCAAGTTAAGTATATTATTTTACAGTTAAGGAAATGGCATCCATAGACCCTGAGAACTTTTTTCCTCTTATTAAGCATTACAGTTCAATCAGTGCAACCAGTGAAATAAGGCATCTGGAGAAGGATTAGGTTTTCTAAAATATTCTCTGAAATCAACTTGCAGATACACTTCAAGAATAGAAAGATAATTTTAGAAAGAAAGCAGATTTGGCTAATAATAAAATGAATTGTCCTTTATCAATTATGTATCATACTCCAGGTGCTTCTTGAACATGATTTTTTCTAATCCTTACAATGACCAATTTAGGCAAGTACAAGTATTATTTTCCCCATTTTACAGATGAAGGAACTGAAGTACCCAAAGGTTTAGTGATCTGCTTAGGCCTTACATCTAGTAAACGGTAGAACAAGATTTTGAGGCTAAATCCGATAAACTCATTAGATCACACTCTTAACTCTTTTCTACTCTATTGGAAAGGAAAACAATAATCTTGCAAAATGTCACTTTGTTAGGGTTTTCACAGAGCCAACAGTTAGAGACAGGTTGAAAAAGATAATGTAGGCATTTTCTTCTAGACAGAATACTTGGTTTCCATTTTCTTAAGGTAAAATAAAAGTATTTGAGTAGGGCCTAGTGCATTATTGCCATCTGCCTCTTCTCCTTCTCTATAAAGTGTGGTTAATTATACTTCAGCAAGATGTTTAGAAACTTAATTAATATTATTGCTGAGAAATTTTTAGATTAATGACCCAATTTTGCTCCTATTAAACACATCTGGACCTGTTTTACTGAGCTCTTATGGTTCTTGGAAAGAATCTTATTTGTAATAATCTCAATTTCCTTTTAGTTATTAGCATAATTAAGTATTTGATTTTCACTGACTGGGTGTAAACATCCAGGCTGGGTACTGATGGTTCTAACACATAATTCCTGTCTTCAAAGAGCTTGTAATATATTTCTGGGTAAAGGACCATTTATTGTATAAATAATAATGTTAAATAACAATGGACAACATTCAGATAATGCCATCTTAAATGAAATATAAGTTGTTAAAATAGCACAAATAAAACATCTACCTAAACTGAGAAAAGAAATATTCTAATCAAAACAGAATTATCAAAAACAAATGGATACCTTTGCCAAATAAAGTTACAGCATCATATACATGTTAAAAGATAAGAATATAATTTAATATCAGATTGTTCCATTTTACTGAAACTATATAATATGTTTGAATAAAAGCCACCAACTTGGAATGCCTGTGACATCAAGGCAAAGTCATTTACTGTGAAATGGGTGATATACCAACCAATGAGATTTTCATGTTTTGCTGTGAAGCAATAGGAAGAAATTGAGAACAGTGGAAAATTATTGCCAATTCTGTGTGAAATGCATAAGCAACAACTGCTAACTTGGGTTAGAAACTTAAAGAGAGATATTATCTGCAGGACAAAGGGGTACTAATAATAAGTAATGCAAATTTTCAGCAGACTCTGAGAATGCGTAGTCCCAAATATTTGTTTTCCAAAATTTAAAAATAAATTTTCTGCAAAGAGGAATTTAGTATAAACAAATCACTAGATTTTGCATTATTATTCTGATTTGGGATCCTATTTATAAGAAAAAACTTAAAATAATTTGTCCAATTAACCCAATTCTAGTATATATATAGAACAAAATAACAACCTACATTATACACTTAATTTTGCATTCTTGAAGGTGGCAGTTAGGCCTTATACTTAGACCTTCATTTATTACCATTGTCTTCTAACTAATTCAAAGAAGTAACATAATTTGAAGATCATGATCTCTTGTGCATTGCTGCCAAATTACATCTTTTAGTTGGCAACCATTGTACTTACCGTTTCCAACTTGAAAATATGCTATTAATTAGATCACTGAATCAACTCCCCTGTTGAGAATGAAAATGATCTCCAGGGAATGAAAAGAAAACTAACCTGTCAATGGAGCACATTTCATATGGGAATCCATTTCCATAGGAGACTGTGAATCCACCCCACCCTGAGTGCCCCTTCCTGGAATCCCTTAGAAACAGAAAGATTGCCACTGTTCATGAAAGGTCTGGGTGTGCTCACGCTTGATGGCACCAGGAGAGAGACTTGCATGCTTACAGTTAGGTATAAGTCTGCATCTTTGCATGCAGAACATTATATCGTTATTCTTGCTTGCCTGTCTCCTCAGCCAGGATGCGTGTCCCAAGAAGACAAGGGCTGAATCATATTCATCTCTGTATTTTAGCACTTGGCAAAACTTACAGCATATTGTTGGGGATTAAAAATGTTTGTAATAATCCCTGGTTTCCAGATAAATTTTCCAATTCTGTATTAGTATCTAAATAAACTATTACTTAGAAATAATTTCTGTATGTAAGATAATGCATATTGCTCATGACCACGTTCTTATTTTTCTGATTTTCAGAGTGTGTTATTCTCCACTTGTACATAGAATATGTACTTTAATTTATGTTCTATAACACATAGAGCAGAATGAATGATTACATGCTCTAAGAATAATGTTTATTCTAGTGAAATTTCTCCAAGAGTTATTTTCCTTTTATTTTAATTTCCTTTAATTTTATCTATAACAACAAACTCAAGATATGAATTGACCAACTATAGCCAACTTTTCCTCAGCCGTGAATTTGCCAAATATGCTTCTAATTTTACTCATAAAATGTTCCTGTTGTTACAGGAAAAAGAATTCTCTGCGCCTTATAGGAAGGTTTAAAACATAATCATTAAAATTTTAAAATAAGAGCAATGGCTAAATTCCAAGCCTATAAAAAAGCTACATGCTCTGCATCATTTTTAATGGCTATATAGTAACAGGGATGCTATTCAATTATGACAATTTTAGTATATTTGGTGTTTAATCTTTGCTTCTCTTATTACCAGAGACTAACATGATCAGTTTAGCATAGTATGATTATTTATTTCATAATTTTGAATATTTTTTCTTTTCAAAACTTCAAGTGAATACTGAGTATTTTTAATCACCAACAAGGGTCCATCAACTTAATTTTCTTATAATAATAAAGTCCTTGACCTAGAGGACTTGAAATTATTGACTGCTTGGGTCCACCACTTTCAGGTAAATCATGGTTGTCTCTATTTCGGAGGTGTGAGACTGAAGCCCAAAATGGTAGTAGATCTAGGAAAGGAAGAGAAATTACATTCAATGAGCAACTTTTTCCTCTTCATTTTTTTCCCATCTGACAGCTAGTGTTCAGTGAAATTCATCTTTTTATTACTTACCTACCTTCCTCCTAAGCTCCAAATACTCTTTAAAAAAAATCTGTTCAAATACCTGTGGTATTTGGTGCCAGGCTATTTGTATCTGCTGCCACTTTAATTCCTTAGGCCTTTTGTCTTCCTTTTAATTAAACAAGAAGATAGAATGAAGATTGTGTGTTACTATGCATATTCCATTATCAAAGATGTAATGACATCAGAAATCAAGGTCCTACACATTTTAAATTTCTAATATTATAGTACTTTATGTAATGGGAACAAATGAAGACGATTATTACTATTGATAATTAAAATGTTAACCACTGAATCCTTGGGTATATATTATATCACTTGTAGCATTGGAGGGAAAATTTAAAGAACTGAAAATGTTCAAATACTCTTGGAAATTTCATGTGATTTCTTTTATATTGATTGCAACAAATGGAGAAACCTGAATGTACTTCAGAATGACATTAAAATATTTAGCTCTCAGATAATTTAAGCAATAAAATCTTTGTAGTCAACACACACTGGTTATGGTGATGTCCATGTCATGGTGAAACCAAAATACCTGAGGTGCTTTCACATACGCTTATCATGAATAGCCACAGAAGTTTCTAAGAAGGATAAAATCTGTCCTAACACTAAGGAAAATTGTATGGGCTTGGGTGTGAGGACCTGTGCATGAACAGATACACCCCCACCGCACTGAAAATTGTTATATTCTGCATGTCCTTACTACACTGTTCTGTCTAGAAAGTTACCAAAAGGGTAATAAATTCTCAGCAGAATCCCCACATTCTTAGTTCTAATTTTCAGAGTAGCATATCCAGATATTGGATTAAGAAGAGCTCCAGAGGTGTTTATAGTCAGAATAACTAACTAGAATTAAACACAATAAAAAGTAGGGATGTATCATCTAGGATGTCTACATATTCAAATATAATAAAGAAAAAACTTTGACCATGACGAGAATTCTGAATCCTCTTAACCTGTCAGCAAGTCCATAAAATGTGAAATCATAATTATGGGAAATATGAATTTAGAGCAAGAGACTTTAGTTGGATCATCTTAAGAATTAGAGGGACACTTCCCTCTATGTGGTCAAGACTTGTCAAAGACAATTAGGTGTTAGATAATGCTGAAAATATGCTGACATATTCTTGATAATTTTTTGAAGGATTCAAACTTGTGCTCAAATTTTTGCTTAGAGTATACTTCTAAGCAATCTCAGCCACCCCAGAAAGGTAAGACATATATTAAAACATATATTGACCTGGAAACTCAATTCATCAAATTTTTCCAAGTGTACACCTTAGTCATTGTGATCTTTATTTCTATAAATGAATGATCTATTCATGACTTGTAGATTTTTATCAAATAAATTCTTGAATAATGACATATTCTAATTCTTGTGAAGTTTTTACTGCCAACCCCTTGAGTTTACTGTATCTGTAATAATACCTTTCCCCACAAGTATTTACACTCAGTATCCCAGGTATGATTTCATTTTGTTTTCCCTGTTCTAGAAGGAACAGGAGCAGCCTATTTTATGTCCTATGTACCTTCAGTAGGCTTCTGTTGTTTTATAAATAGCTTTCTACTAAATGCATGTTAATTACAACATGAATTTTTCTTAGTCTGTTCTCCCTCAGTATCTTACTCCACCAGTGATTTTTCTACAATATGTCCTACTAATTGATTTTTTATTCTTTAATTTTTTTTTTACTAAATCTCAGAGATTCTGGCCCCCTGTCTCTAAATTCCCCAAACTCATTTAATCTAATCCTTTTGATCAGGAGAAAAATGTCAGGAATGTTATGAGATAATTTAGTGGTTGTACAATGATGGCATATACCCAGGAAGACTTGGAAGTGGGTGAGTTAGAGTGTTAGATTCATTTTAAGACTGGGGGGAAAGGCTAATTAGGGGGAAAGGGTAACCATTGAACAGGTAGAAATAAAAATTTTTGAGATTATGCTAGCAGTACTCTGATACTCAAGGCAATCAGGAATGAAACAATACCAACCTGGGAACAGTAGAGGAAATTCTGAACCAACTGGCTTTGAGAGGTGTGACACATCCCTTCTCCTTAACCTACCCCATATTAGGGAAGGTTGAGGGGAGTGCAACAGTTATATTGGAGTGCAGGGGATAGCCCTCAGGGTTAGAGATCAATAATTGTGGAGATATTTAATTATTTTTTTCTACTTCTGCAATTTTGGCTTGACAGGTAAGAACAGAAAAGAAAATGCCTGTATATGAGCTTTAAGTTAGCACTTCTCAGTAAGTTAGGATAACCTCAGTCATGAGGGATCAATGACCCCAACCTAATAGAATGTGCTCTGTTACAACATGCCTAGTGTTAAAAAGCAAAACTTCATGTAAATTTATCTAGAGGATAAGTTTAATACTGTGTGATAGTGAATATCCCAGAGTCAATACTTCTAGACATGGGATATTTCTCTCCTGACCCTGCCTCCATCTGCCTATCTGTCCAACCCTGTGAGAGCATACATGTGCAAACACACATCTTGGTATATTGAACACCAAATGAATTATGTCTTCTGCTTCTACAGCCTCCAGAATCAGTGATAAACCTTGAATATTACAGATGCTTAAAAATGATTGTGGAGGAAGATAATTACACAATTTAAATAATTTGGTAGATCTCTGGGATTCTTCAAGACCAGAATCAATAGGTGTAGTACAAAAGGCTATTTTAAACAGTATTTGCCATTGAACATCAGTTTTCTAAGCTCTATCTCTGCATAAAGTTTATTTACTAGAAAACTAACATTGTGTATTACTACAGTTCTATATTAACTTAGTCTTATAAAATCATAGTCACTTAGTTGTAGTTTAGTATTTTCTTTGACTTTTATGGGGTTCTTAATAAGAAAAAACAGATAAAAATTATTTCCACATTTTATAAGTTACTACCAATGCCAACTTAAAGGGTCTATGTAAGAATTTTTTAGAACTTAATGCAAATCAGTTATTTCCTATAAATTTAACATTCTTCTGTGTTATATTGAATCAATGTATTTATCTTTTGCCCTTACCTCCCAGGAGTTGAGAATTAAAATATATGCAAATCTCAGTATTCCTGTGCACTGGTGTATTTATTCCCTCTTTTTCCCTTCTATTCTAAATCAATTTCCTGTTTTAGCTTTATTACTCTTATAGCAGTATGTGATTGCACGACTTTTCCACAGTTGTTTTCCTTTTGAAAATTTCAATAAATTTCAAATCATTTTATGAAAGATAAGAATTATAAACCAAAACACATTTGTAAAGCAAATATGTTACTCTTCTTTAAAAAAACCAATAATAGTAGGATTTTTTTAAATAAATGATTTTCACAGAATTAACAAAGCAAAATAATGTTTCATTAGAACTTACTAAATCTCCTCTGATTGTCTCAATAAGCTACCTCTCTGACGAAGCCATTACCAACTCTCTTGTTTGAGCCTGCAGTGCTACAAAACCATGGCATTAACCCAGATGTCATCTTTAAAAACTCACATTCATCTTACTTGGAAATTAATTTTAAGCTTATTTGTAACTATTTAGAGATTTTCACTTCTAGGTCACTCGTCCAATATGCCAATATGCTGCTTAAAGAACGAAAGCTTAATTATAAGCCTTCTTGGGTGTTACTCTTCATTATATAATGAGTTCCTATCCTCAGAAGCAGGGTTTTCTGATTGGCTGCTTCAGAAAGACTAATATACAACAAAACATTGACGAATAAAGACAATCGTTAATAATTTCTTAGCTAATTATTTATAACATTATGACACTTCTTTCCAGCAATTATATTATTTTATGAAGTAAATAGGTGATAGAATTCTATCTTATCCTGACAAACCCCTTATTAAAATAGTTGGCATCTTCATTAATACCACACACACACACGCCACTGAATATCATGCTCATGCACAAGTACAAGAGTGAAAGGTTTTCCTTCAACTCACAAACAATGCTGTTTACCACTACCATCCAAAGCAGTTAGTCAAGAGAATGGAATGCTAGGTACAAATATGAAAAATAAGTGACAACATTATTATCATTTACCCTTTATGTACCATCAATACACTGTAGTTGATTTCAGGCAGTGTTGCAGTGCCTTGTGCTTAGGTTAGATATTTAATTTTCATCATCTGTATTTACTCCCTGGAGGGAATCTTTTATACCTGTTTCCATTTTCCATTTTTCTGGTGCTTGTTATGTTTCTGAATAATATGTTTAATAGATTTGCTTCTTGATTGAGCTACCTTAGATATTATTGGTTACTACCTGCTGTAATAGATGATTATTTATATCACCCCCATTTTTACATCATACCAATAGCAGCAATATGTCACTATTTTGGGGACCAGCTTTCTACTACAATTTAAATAAAATATTTATATTTGGGTCTGGGTGTTCCTTCAGCAGTAGTTACATACTTTGATTTCCTTAAGAACATTTTAACTGCCATAGTTTCCCTATCTGCTTGACTCCATACCTTTGTACTTTATCATCTATTAAATGCTATTTAAATGTATTGTGTGAATCACTTTATGTAGAACTACTTGCACATATATTTACATGTATATGTTTATTGTGTCATTACTCACAGGGTGTCCCAACATGGTAACTGTGATTATTTCTGCTAGTGGTATTTCATATGATTTTTCATTTCTCGATGATTTGAAATAAACTATTCTGTAGTATATTTTCTACTTTAGGCCTTATAATTTCTGTGTCTAGAGGCTTGATTTGAGACATTTTTATATCATCCATGCCTCTACCTAACATTTTTAATCTTTCTTCTAGTTTGTTGAATATATAAAATACAGTTTTAGTATTTTTTTAAATGTCCATGTCTACTCATTTTATATGCTGTGTCATCTGGGGAGCAGTTCCAGTTGACTGATTGTTCTCCTTATTATGTTGTGTTTTTCTTCTTATTTGCATACCTGGTACTCTTTTCTATTGTCTAGATGGCAGATATTATAATTTTTATACCTTTTATGTGTCATAAATATATGTGTATACAAAACATATACTATATATAAATCATACATGTTGAACTATATAGATCATATAAAACATATCTTTACCTTTTTTACAATATATATATATATCACAAAAAAGTAAAATTGCAATAAACACCCATTATTATGTATATATTTAGTCCTTTTCAGCTTATTTGGACTTTGTTCTAGAATGAAGCTATTGGGAAACAGTTTGATTCCTCCAGGTCTTGCCTTTATATTTGTGGGTGGGACCTGGAGAGGTATGGCATGTTGACTATAAGCACATCAAAGCACATATCGTTGGTCCAAGGAACTGTTGATGGCTGGACCAGAAAAGATTTTCATGAGTCAGGATGACCTAAAAATCAAGTGTCTCTGTCACTGAGAAAGATATTGGCTAAATGCAAAATTTTAAATTCTGAGTAGATTACTACTTTGAGTTACTATCTGTTTTTTTTTTCCCTGTTAAACTGACAGGGAAGCCACAACATGAATCTAAGAAAACAATATGTAAATAAAGATGTTTAATCTTAGTAGCAACTCTCTCCTCTGGCCCTTTTCTGTAGACTCTGTAGCTTTTCACACTTAAAGGCTCACCTGAACAAGAAACCACTCCCAGAGAAAATCAAATTGGACAGAAGAAAATTGTGGGTATCAGATTCAAAGCTCTTCAGTATCCCAAAGCCTACTAGAGTTTCTTCTAGCTCCTAGAGAAAGATTCCCTATCCTTTTAGTCATAAGGTCAGTATTCTACTCCTTGTACTCAATCTTCTGATTTCTGTGGTGTTTCTCATTCTGATCTTGGAGTAGATGGTCTGGCAAAATGGCGAGTGAAAAGGGGTTCATGAGAACAAAATAAGGAAGAAATCAATGCTGTATAAATAGATATTATTGATATATGCTTTTTCTACACAGTTATATGGTTTCCTTTCAAACATAGAAGAAACAAAGAAAATGTTATGTCCCAACCACTTTGGAATTCATGAATATGACTATGTGTGTGTGTGTGTGTGTGTGTGTGTGTGTGTATAAATTAACATTGTGTACATATTTTTGTAAACCCTGTAAAACAACATACCTAATAGGCCTTGATAACAGTCAAATAAACTGCTTTTTATAAACCAGATTTTGTATTTGGTAAACATAGAAATAAAGCTTGTGCTTTTTTGAATAGTACCTTTGCTTTTCACAGAAAAAGAGTCTTTCCAAGAGTCAGCCTGGTGCCATGGCACAGCCCTCTCCGTGGACAGGAGAGTGCTGTCTGCTGGATGTTTTATAACAGGGCTAATTAAGTTCAATCACAAATCCTCTTTACTAAAGATTTCATACTGAAATATCTCTCAACATGCAATAGGACACTATTATTGAAAGTCTTTGTTTCTAATCACAATGCCAGGGTGATAATTAAAGACAGTAGAAAGTGCCCTCATGCGGGCGAGGATTAAGAACCCCTCACTCTCTGCTAAAACACCTGAAGGAGACATACTTGGGGAACAGTGTTCTATCGGCACAGACTCCAGGAATGCTTTTTTTGTAATAGTCTAGAATCCAGATAGTATATTCTAAAGTTGATATATGTTGCTATTTAAGCCTTTTTTGTTAGTTATTCAGAATATAAATACATACTTATTATGTGATAGAGCCTTTCTTTTAAAAATCCTTCTGTTTATAATTACCAACCAAATTCTCAAAATAAAAATCCATTAGGTGTTGGAGCTGATCCTATTATTATCACTATTATTAAAAGTATTATGTATAGGCTATGCTAAAATATTTGTCTTGGGAGGGCTATTGTTAAAAATTAGTGTGCTAGATTACATGAAAATATTGCAAAACCAATTCTGGAAAGATTAATGTTGGGAAAATAAAATGTACCTTAATTGGAAATATTTTACATGCCTATTTTAAAGTCTTCTTTCCACAATTTTTAAATAGAGGAATTTTGTTTTGATACCTATGAATCTCAGCCCAGGCATTTTCGAACATTCTCTGTGAAGTCAATTTAAAAGCACATTAGCAGTGCATGTGGATTTAGTCAGGGAATCAAGATGTGAAATTTTGAGCATATTTCTCCAAAGGTAGACTCTTCAAATAATGACTGTGAAAGTAATTTATTCCAGCCAAACACAGTTCCACATATTGTTAACAGTGCTATGTGCTTCAACTCATTTAACAGCTTTTTAATTCAGTAGTTATTCAGATTTAATAGAGCCATTTCTTCATCATTTTGCATTTAGTGATAAATGGTGCCAGAATTTATGATAAATTAAACTGCAGAGGACCATGTTCAAGTTATCTTAAAGGGTTTTACATAAAAGGAATCGGCACCTATTTTATTCAGAACAGGCACCTGAAAGTTAACACGGGGAGAAGAGCTTCTTACTGGGTATAAACTATGAGATCTATTTGAAAGTTAAGTTTTAATTATACTTTTCCCTCACCACTTACCATTGGCAGTGGCCATCCAGCTGGGGGACTGGCAACACAGATGCTTTAAACTAGGGGTTCTTTCTTGTTTTAATATTGATTTAACAAGTGGAAGAACATTCAGGTGGAAGCTTTGATAAAAATCCTGACATAACAAGCTACCAGATTCAGGGGGGCAACTTTTTAAAAGTTTGGTGAAGAGATGAGGCACCAAGGGGCTTTGGAAGAGATAAATTGGGCAGGGCCAAGTGGTAGGAGAGGAAAGGTGTACTTGGACTGCCCTGCCAATTACTAGCCCTATTATCCTTTCTCCTTCCTACTAATGCACTGGCTTAAAAGCTACCACAAAGGCAGATGACAGGCCGAATTCACAGGCCTCTTCTTTTCCCTCCTTTCCATAAGCACATTTTGAAAATGAAAAAAAAAAGTGATTCCTTGACTAAAGTATCGAAAATGGTTTGCACCCGTTAGTTCTGCCATTTTTCCAGACATGTTAAAATGTACAAACTAGCTTAATTAGGTTTTCCCCCTGCTCCTTTGTATTCTCAGGCAGTCAGGTTAGTCAAACAAGACGAACTGTATGAGGACAGAGATCAGGATAAAACTATGCAAATGAAAAACCGCTCTTAAGGTTAAAAACCTTTAGGCCACTTTTGACAACTAACGAGAGACCAGGGAGAACCCGCCCACAAACATGTTTATTTGCACTGGAAGATATATTTTGGCTCTCAAAACAATTAGGAATAGCATGCATGTGCTCATAACTGCAGGCAAAACCTCTGCAAGGGAGTGAGGAGTGCAACATGCACTTCTTCATCTGCAAAATTAGTATTTCAATTATTTATGTTTGAGTTTCTGAGTTGGAATTTTCCTGTTACTACATGATTGTTATCATTTTATCCATCCATTACAAAGCCCTTTAAATGGGAACCTATTATGTGAGAGGTGCTTGGCATACAAAGATGAAAGACACAATCTCTTCTGCAGAGAAATACCTAGTCTGGTGTATAATAATAAGTAGGCATTGAGGAAATTTTCCTCTTACCAACCTGGAAGAATTAGTCGCAAGCTGAGTGAGTATTGAACTACCAAAAAGAGTATTTGCTAGGTGACTTTCCTATAGAAAAGTCTAAATATTTTTGAAAAGCAACCTAAAACTCCTTAGCCTTACCTTGTACCCCTGTTTGGCCTCTTATCTTACCGTCAAAGTTTGTGTGTGAATTCATGTGTATACATCTTTGTTCTCTCTACAGCTTGAGCCACAAGTATTAAGTGCTACCTCTGTTCAAGCAGTGTGCTCGGCACTTTATATACTTCAGCCTGCTTAATAAAGGAAAAGGAGTGAGGGACTGAGAAACTGGTGTTGTAATCACAAAACTAGAGGTAAATCAATTCATATCTATGTTTTAAGCATTCAAAATGAAAATAGTTCACTCTGAAGTCCTTTGTTGCCCTAACAGATCTACAAAATTGTGATAAGTGATGTTTTCCTAAGTGCTTCATGAGAAAAAGTTTAATACCTAATACTGTTAACTCTCTAACTTTCTCTGTTCTATGGATACCTGTTAAGAGAAAAAGGATTGAATAACAGATGACTTAAAGAAATGAACATCATTTTTAACAGATGGATTAAATTGGGGAACTAAAAATGTACTGATTCTTTATCAAAACTGTAAAATTATATGTGTGTAAAAACAATTTAACAATATAGAAACATTTTTTATTTTTTAGTAATTTCCAGAAGGTGTTTCTTTAGCTACACATTTTTAATAGAGCAATATTTGGCCCTTAATATAATAATATTAAACTCTTAAAATATCGGTATAATCTTTAACTGTAATAAAAATGTTGATGTTAGGAGCATCCATATACATGCTTAAACTGGAAATAGAACACTGAGCATTTCTACTCATTTAATTGCCCATTGCACTGTCCAGAGCCACTTGCCCAGGTTCTTGTTGTGTATGAGGCTTGTTATATATTTTTTTTTCTGCGCTGTTTATTCCGCAAAGGGCAATTGCAAAAGAGTTAGAAGCACTTTTCAGTGGTAGGCCATTCTCTAGTTTAAGTTCATGCCCCTTGGTTCTCATATTTAACAGAAGCTCAGATAGCCTGCAGCATCTGTCCTTTTGGTTCCCTTCAGGATTGTGTACATTTCTTTGTCATATCGTCATTTCTCAAACCACAGATTTTCTTTAAATAGCAGCCCTGTCCCAGTAGAATTATGGTGAACTATAATGCTATAATTTGAAGAATATTCCACCTCAAAGTACATTGTCCTAATTGACTAAAGTATTTGAGACATATATTTTATTGTGTTTCACTGCTAAGAGGAAGTAGGGTGTGACCATGCTTTTGCAAGGAAATACAAAAGGAAATGTTAATTGTTTATTTACTCTCTGTATCTGGTTAGTGTGATCAATTTCATTGATTACGTAATAACACAACTTCTCCCAAATAGCAAATTTGGCAACCACATAAAAGGTAAAAAAAAAAAAACAAAAACAAACCCTGAAACATTTAGCTATTTATTTTGATAAAACAGTATTTACATATACTTTTAAATAGCATTGTGTTGACATATTCCAGATAAATTACAAATATGTACATTCATGCACCACCCATAAATAAATAAATAAATAAATAAACCACAGTTTATGTCTGTCACTTAGAACAAAAGAGAAACTCTAGAAATATGACATTCACCTTGATTTCACTTCATCTGTCCTTAGGTTAGAAAGGTTATCCGTAAAGATAATAATTCTAAAAGAGCTTATTAGAATTACATGCTGTTGTTTGACCTAAGGAAAATTTGACAGTATACTAGATTTTAGATTTTAAGAACCAGCACACTGTTTTCAACCTTATTTTTTACACACATGCCAAAAAATATCTGTAGAAGATTAAACAATGTTTCAGTCTTCATCTGGAGGCTGTGATGAAGGCTAATCGGGTCTGAAGCTTGTTACTTTTTAAATGTTCGGTTTTTCTGTAGGCACATTTGTAAATGGAGAATTCTTTGGAGATTCTTCTTTCTCAGTCTCAGGGGTTTTAGTTCTTTCTTTCACAATGAATTACAAAATGCCATTTAACTTCAAGGTTTCTAGTCGTGCAACTGCACTGCTACCCACCTCATTATTGACCACCTTTCCTTGTTTTTTGTTTCACCAGCAAGATTCCCACCTTGCTGCACATTCTTTCAACTTGGCCATCAATATATAAAGTAGAGAAATCTTTCTAAGTCCTGATGCTTACAGCAGCATTTCACTTATCACTTCTTTCCATCCTCAGAGGAAAGCTTTATCTGAACTGTCTGAAGTGGTTGTTGCAGGTGTCTTTACTGCCGTTACATGGAAGCCTTTTTTGAATACTATCATTGAAAGCTTCCTGAAGCTCAGTGAAGTATTGTCAGTTTGGGTCAACAATATTTTTGTTTCTTTGTCTCAGTGTCTATCTCTCCCTCCCTGCATCTGTGCTCTATTTTCCCTTCCTTTTAAATGTGAGACAATGAAGTTGTTGGTAGTATTTCTATAATAGGCTCACAGGAAATATTTGAACAAATCTGAATATGCTTTCTTTTGGGTTCCATAATCTAATTTCTGTAAATTACTGTTGCTTTTTTGACCACCATAATCATTAAATATATTCACTTTATTTAAACATCTATATATGTTTATAATATATAAAATTTATATATATTTTAAAATATATACATGTTTTACCTAAAATAAATGTGTATATATGTATGTATATATGTATATATTTTCCATTGTAGAAAGAATGTGATTTTATTTATCTCTACTAAATATAAATAAAGTGATTAAACAGCAAGGTTATGAAATATATATATAGCATAAATATATACATATATACACATTGAAGTCTTTACTTTCTCCAGTTGAAATTTTAACCTCTACTGAGCCAAGCATATATTTCAATACATTTGCATAAGTTTCATAAGCCCCAATAGAGACAAAACTGGGCAGGTATTATCACCCCAAATATTTATAGAACACAGCTGTATTATTTTTCCATTCAGCCCAGTGTTGGCTGTATTATTTAAACGATTATGAAGTAAATAGAGTCATACCTGTTGCAGCTTTTATTCCATAATAAATTTTTATTTCTATAACTTGTTCATTTCATATGTTTAAGACAACATGCTTTAACAGCTTATTATCAATATCTAGTTTACCAATATGTATATTAATGATAAAGATGACTATGTCTTTCAAGAAATACGTTTCCTTAGTAAGCAAAAGTGTTCCTATCAGGTTCATGTATCTTGGTTAACAGTGTTGGTCAGGCTCATATGCGGACGGGATATAGAACTGAGTCAATTATTAAGACTGCATTGCTTTTTAACTCTTAGGTTTTTTTCAGAAATGTAGATGGGGAAAATAAACAAAATAAAATTTAAAATATGTCAAGAAATGGTTAATTTTTAACTTAAATTATTTAAATATAAAATAATATAATAATTTAAGAAAATATTTTATTCAGACCACTGTGAATATTTGGTCATAGTTTAATTTAATTTCACTTGCTCTAACTATAAAGACAAAGATTCATTTTAAAATGTATAAAATACACTTTCATGGACATGAAAATCTAAATGTAATATGGATAACAGACTTTTTCTATGATATTCTAAACTAAATAAAGGCAAATACAGTTTAATTTACTTAAGTATTCATAACTAGTAAGTCTTACCTACAAATCCCAGCCTTTTAACTTACAAACAGGATTTAATCTTTTAGTGAACTGTGCACTGAAACAATGTAAAACAAACAACAAAATTCCATAAGGTAACTCTTTAGTTCTGAATCCAGGAACATGAGGCAGTAAATTTAAAGCTGGTTTACGTGCAGCTTCATTTTGCAGGTTTTCAGCCAAATTTTTGTTAACTACTATGAAAATGGCACTTAGGAATCACATGACATTATTTCTTTGGTATTTTTATTTACTTGGTAAAATGTACTTTTGAGTTCTTGTCATTTGCTAGATATTACAAGTATAGATGAAAAATGAATCTATTCAGTGGTGTCAAGCTACATTTCCATACAAAGTGGAGAGGTATGCAGGGGAACAAATGTACAAACACTATATATATACCTGTGAAATATTTTTTTTTCTTTTTCCCCTTTCATCCTGCATCTCAGTATAATGCTGTGGTAATCAGTCAAAAATTTGACTTACAATCTCTTTCAACCTTTGGCTGCTGAAATTACCACCTGCAATGCTCTGAACGCCATGAGCAGTAAAAGCATTTGAAAGGATGCTCAGTCCTTTCTATGCTGTGAATTTTGGAGCCTGCTTATATGAGGGAGATGGAAAGAAGTGAGTAATCGTGCATAATAAGTGATTTTATGGGAGAAATAGAGTGAAGACAGAGGCTTCAGACATACTCTTTTATCGTGAGCACTTGGTCTTTGAACATCCGAAGACCTTTAATTATGCTCTATTCCTCCTGGTGGTGGGGAACATCCCCACCAGGACAGTGCCCTGGCTTTCACAAGTAGTTTTAATGATTTTGCTTCCAGGTAGACTCCTGAGGGGAAGCATTAAAATGAAGATACAGCATGATCGTGTCATAAGGAAAAGTTGTAAATTGTGGTTTGTAATGACTTATCTGTAAATAAAGACCCATACATCTGTCAGGAACAATTTTAAACAATGAGACTGACTTGGGAGGGTGTGTTCTGAAATTTGCACTTTTAGTTTCAGGAGAGAAAATGATTCACAAAATTGCATCTTCCTCGTTGAAAGTGAATGACAGAAAAAAACTTAATGCAACCTATTAGGCACAAACTTTATTTGCAAGATGCCATGTCATTGTTTTAATTTTACTTACCAAGCCATTTGCTTTAACATTTTTCATGAGAGAAGTGAGATGATTGAGGTAAATAAGTACATTGCTAAATATTTTGAAGAGGTTACCTGACTTGTACAAATATATTTAAATTAAGGTTTTGATATGAGACTTTGAATATAGGTAAAAAGATACAGTTATCTGTTTTATTAAACCCCTGTTAAGTTTTCTTTAAATACTAGATTACAATGTCAATGATTTACTTACATGGATACTGTTCCTGTTTTTCTCCTAACACAATTATATTAAATTTTAATGACATCAATTGTAATATCTAACTGGTATCTGGATGCTTGTGGAGAGCCCAAAGGTTTTATACAAATTTATATGTATAAAGCTCTCACTGATATACTTTGCCAGTAGATATTTTACCTTGAGTAGTCAGCTCTGCAAATCCCTTCTCACAAAAGATTAAAAACATCCTCCTATTACATCTAGAGATTTCTTTTTGTTATTCAAAGCCATGAATAAATTTAGGAAAATGTATATGATTTTAATGCCTTAAACCAGAAAGCCTCCTTGATTCCTATTAAAAAATAGAATATTTAATGTTTTCCTTCTTCTGTGGTACTTTTTTGATATTGTAGCAAAGAGCAAAAAAAATTCTTAGAACATATAAAACAAAAAACTGTGTTTGAAGTATTATAATAAAACAACCTCCTTCCTTTAATGCTAAGTCCCTTTTTAATGAAGATCTTCTGGCAGCTCCTGAATGTATAACTAGTTTATATCATGGGATGAAGCTGTCTGTTCTGATGATTGACATGAGCCTACATTACAATGTGATTCTGAAAATTAGTCCATAGAGGTCCTTTTCAGGTACTTCTCAGACTGAGAGCTGCCCTCCAACTACAGTAGAGCCTTTTTAACCCCACTCATTGGTATTCTAATCTGGAAGTGTGTCCTGCCTTTTAAATAACTCAGGCATTCAGGCTTGTACCCCCCTTGACACATTACTTAGCCAAAGGATTCAAATGAGATTCAAGAAACATGCAGTATAGCACAAAGGGATTGGAATATGCACAATTAATAATCACACAGTTAATTCATTTTTAATGCAAGGAGTATTTCTGAAATTTCACATTCTGATTTGTAACACAAAGTAGTAGCTGTCTACCCTGATGACATTTCCAAAATTCAAAAATATAGACACAATTTTTAAGTAATTATTTATATTTTAAATTGATTCTCCTAAAGGCATACCTTTAAGTAACAGTATGGTTATGGCACAAACTGATGAAATTTGAAAATAGGACTCCTTTCAATTCAGGTACTGTGTGATTAAATAAACACATTAAGAATTTTTACAAGAATAGGAAGAAAGTACCTCTTTGATTAGAAGGGTTGTGGTAGGATTTTGATTATCTTGGGTCAAAGCCAACCAACTACATTATAGAGGGCAGTGTTTTGTTTTTCTTATTACTTTCTTTTAGATAATTATTTTTAAATATCCAGTGTTAAAGATCTTGCTGCTGGTGTATGTAGTTCATTATAATCATAATGCCAACAGAACTACAAGAGTTCTAATATTTTAGAACTATAACCAGAAAGACAACCAACCATTGAGTCAATAATTAGATACCATATTTTTTTCTCTGTATGGATAACAAGTGAATGCATTCATTTATGGTTTACATATTGCATGTCTTCTGTATGCCAGATTCTGGGGATAAAAGCCATAGACAGAAGAGACAAAGTCCAGCACTCATGCAACTTATATTCCAGCACATAAATAGTTAAGATAAATTCAGAGAATGATAAATGCCATAGAGAAACATATCTCGTAGTAAGAGAATGGAGTGATGGGCATGATGGAGGAGAAGGACAAATCATCCGGAAGTAGAATTTTAGAAAGAGATATGAATGAGCCATGAGAAAATATGGGGCAGGGGGCATATTGGGTGAAATAAAGAGCAAGAACAAAGGCCTCGGGAGGTCATGAGTTTCACAGGTTTACAGAAGAAGCTCAATATAGCTGGGCTAGGAGTTGACTGATCAGAAGAATTGTCTCACAATCAATTGTTTCATCATTTACGAACCTAAACAAGCCATTAGAGTGGCCTAACACTTTGCATCATTTATTTTGATCCACTGGGCCTCTCCTTATAGAGCTAGCCTGAGAGTCAAGCAAAAGACAGCATATAGATAATATTGTAAAAGTATGGCTTTGTAGGGAATTAGATTAAGTGGTGATACAGCTCTTTAAAAGCATTTTTATCACCCAGCTGCATAAGCTACTTGAGGTAATTATTGGGTGGCCTGCCACTTCAATGTTATTATGTAACTTTTAATCATTTATGCTTTACAATGATTGCAATCACACCAATAGAAGATTCCCAGAGAATTTGAATTATGAAATTGGGCAGGTTATCATAAGATATTTGTATGAGTACTTTTTAACAATTGATTTGAGAAAGAGAGAAGAAAGAAGAAGAAGAAGAAGGAAGAGGAAGAGGAAAAGGAGAAAAGGGAGAGAGAGGTTTATTGTTCAACTTAATTATGCATTCATTGGTATGTGCCCTGACTGGGATAGAATTTGCAATCTTAGTATTTCTGGGTGATGCTCTAACCAATGGAATTACCTGGTGCGGTGAATCAATACTTTCCCAAAAGATCCAGTACCTTTCCATACCTTTTCCTCCCTCCTCCACAATCCTCACCACTTTCTAACCTGCTGTAAAGAATGAAATTGTCTTTTCATTAGAACCAGGGTGTATCCAAACCCTTAATGGTGGTTGGCATATTTTTTGTTATATGGGATTGTGGACTTATATGTTATGTAGTTATATGGAATAGTTTTTCTTTTTTTTGTTGGCATACACACAATGTCTTCAGACTCTAGGTTGGAAAGTAGTTCCAGGTAGGCTAGTTGCCAATGATTTTTGCAATCTAGACTATGAAGGATGCATGCCAAGTTTTGGTATTTGTTTAAATGTTTCCTAAGCTAATGTATGCTGGCTGCTTTCTTTTAGTTTAATATTTCATTTTATTCTATTCTTTTCTTAATTTCTTTTTTTCTCCCCTCCCCTCCCCTCCCCTTTCCTCCCCTCTTCACTCCTCTCCTTTCCTTTCCTGTAAATTACTGGGATTGGCATATAACTTTAACTTGGATCACTAATGCCAGTTTCCAAGCATGGATATCTCTCGATCTCCAAGACACAGAGAAAGATAAACTGATGTCTTGCTTTTACTAGTGTTCTATAAGGTAAAGTAATTTATGCATAGGTAATTGCTCCAGCAAAATTCCTTGATCTTTGTGTGTGATTGCAATTTATAAATACCAGTTGGGTAACTGCTAGGAGAGGTTATAAAGGAAAATGTGTCTAATGCATGGTTAACACATTATATTCCCAATTGATTATATTATTTATAATATTAATGAACCTGATATTCTTTCTCCCACCAAGGGCAATATCATGTTTCCCTAATGCTCAGAATAGTTACCAGTGCTTGATTTTGCCTGGAAGAAGGTGGGGAAGAAAGGTTAGCTCTCTCTTTCTCTAATATGCTCTCCTCCACAGCACTATGCACAACCCATATGCAGGTCTAGTGTGTAGAGCTCATTAGGTCATGAATGCCTAGAATGCAAATTTTGAGAGATTTTTTTGGTATTGAACTCTCAATACCATTTCCCTTTAATAAAGTCAAGTTTTAGAAATAAAATGGCAAAAATGTGTAGCAAGTAGTACACAAAGCTCATATTTTATTATATCTTTTAGAAAATTAATCCGTTAATTTTTTGCCATTAATGCTTTACAAGGGGGTAATATCAATTAAAATCTCTTCTGCAGAGCTTTCCCTTTGCAGATGGTTTCAGGCCAAATGTCAAAATAGAACACTTTAATATTCATAAATTTGTGCCCATTGACATTTCCTTACCAAGCAGTCACAACTGGATATTAAGAAAACAAGCAAACAAACAAAAACAAAAATCCAGAAACTATACTGCCTCATCATATGAGTGGTCATTTGCAGGAGGAATAAGAATATTACCCCAACGTCAGAATGCAGGTCTGAATAACATTAAATGTAACTTTCCCTTTCCCTTTTGGAAGGCACTAATATAGACCTCCAAAATAAGAGAGGAAAAGGAATTTGTGTGGCTTCTTTCTGAAAGCTTCATGCTGCTTGTATCAGTCTCTACATAACCCCAATTAGACTTCGTGAACCAAAGAGTAGATCTGCAAGGCATTTTACCCATGCAGCCTTGCCTATCCACACCTGCTTCCCTAGAGCAGGTCATAAATGCCCCAGGGAGGCAGAGTGCTTGAGAGCATCTTCATACCAAGTTGTGACATGAGGCCCTCTGAAGAAGTTGTCTTGGAGATCTTCACAAGTGCAATTTATCCTGCCTTTCTCCTACTATCTTTAAAGAAAAAAGCTGAGTTGAATAAAGATGGGCCTCTTTTATGCCAGGTATGGAAAAGAGAAAGGAAAACATTACTTGGATTTTTCCTGTTTTAATTTTGCTATTATTGGCTGGTTGTCTAGAAAGAATGCACTTGTTTATATTTAGGTTAGGTAAGAACCTCTTTAATAGTGTAGCCTTTCTAATTATCACAACAAAGTTAATAATGCATAGGCTTGCAAATAGCCAGCATAGCATACAGATTAGAAGGGAACCACATTATAATCAAATCCATTTCCAGATCTCTATCTGAAGGAGACTTATACCATGAGATGGTAAAATTGTACTGCCACACTCCTCATGCTGATAAAGATTCAGTGTGGTACAGAAAAATATTCAAATAAGAAAAGTAAGATTTTTTAACTAAAGGGTATAATTATACTAGTCATTTTTTTGTTGATTCTTTCTATGTCTATATTTATTAATGAGAAGATGACTTAGGAAGAGCTCACAGTGTCTATTTTCTATTTCTCTTGAGATTTTTGTTGCCATTTCCCCCCAAATTTAAAAGTGCTTTTCCAAAACTTATGAAAAAATAATGAACACCACTAACAGGAATTCAAAGGAAGGAAGAGAAGAGCATGTGAGGAAAGCAGTAGAAAGACATTCACCAAGGTACTTGACTGAAAAAATAGATAATCTTTTATTTGCATTAACACATTTACTATTCTTATCTCAATTTTTAATTGAACAACTTAGCCGATACACTCCAAACCTTAAAAACATGTACATGTCATCAGTACTTAACTTTGAAGAGAAAGCATATTTCTCTACCAGGACTGACTCTAGGTATGTGGGGCTAAGAGGCTGACTTGCAGTTCACCATTAGGAGCACAGCAGTGTCGAACATCAAGCCCTTCTCTCCAGCAAGTCCTTACTCTGGTTGCTTTTATGGTTTAAAGAGTGTTACCAGAAGACTCCGGTTACCTGAGAGAGATGTTAAATTTAAGTCCTATTGATACATTAATTAAAATGCATTGAACACTTAGTATGTATTCTGGAGATTATTAAGTACAACAGTATTTGCAAAAGGAAAAAAATACATCAGTACTTCAGAATTCATGTGATCTAAATTTTTCTCATATAATAAACACTAGCTATTTATAACACATAGCAAAAATAAAGTATTGTTAACAATGTTTTCCATTTGGTTTGTAGCTTACATCTTTATCATGATTCTTTGTGCCTGTCAAAGCCTTGAGAGCTATCTCATGTTATTTGACTACTCACATTATATTTGTTGATCTATTTTTAGGTGATTTGAATGTAAATGGTACAAAAAGAAGTAAGTGTTATATTTGGATTATCAAGATTTCTCTCCTTAGCAAAGATTACAAGTACTGTCTGTTGCTCCCATTTAAAATTCACCTTGATTTGATGGTACTTTTGGGTACAATATCCACTCTCACATTTTGGAGAGCTTTTTCACCATAAATACATTTTAAAATACAAAATGAGGTGATTTGGCCCATTTTGCTATGTATATAATTTAACCTTCAAAAGATTATGGTCTATGGAGCAAACAGGTTAATAGGAAGGTTTTAAAAAGACATTTTTTCATCTGATGGGACATAATCATACCTAAGGAGCTGTTATGGTCCATTGTATAAATCCTTCAAATTCATGGACTATTGGCCCAAAACACAGTAATGGATCCTGCAGAGCACTGAACATCTATCATGTTAATATAGCTGCTGCATATGCAGAGTGTGAAGTTTATTCTCTTATCCACACCTTGGAGGGTTTGTATGTAATTCTCACATTAATAGGTCTGATTCGCGTACCTCAGGTGGGATGCTTTGCTAAGCCCTTCATATGCTAAGTAAAAGCATTTCAGGACTTGCACTGAAATGAACAATGATAACATATTCCTGTAAAACACTGCCATGTCTAACAAAAATATTTGCTTGTTCAGAATTCCCAGATGAATCACACCACTTCAGTTTTGTAAAGCAACAAAGAGCTTTTTTAAAGTTGTTTACAAATCAGCACCTGAAATCATTCAATTGTATCCAGCTAAATGCCAACATACAGTCCCTTCAAAACTCCTTTTATTGTTGTTGACAAGAATGGTTTTGTTCTGAACACATATGTATATTTCTTTTATAGACTTTTATAGACTGATGGGACTTTCTATATAGCCTAAGACGCTCTCTATCACAACTCTCCAATTTCTCTTAGTATTATTTTCTTCTCCCCACGGAGCTGTAAAAGCAAAGGCTATTGGCAGAGCTATTTTATGGTCACTAGGAATACAGATCTGCAATGTCAGAGAACCCTTGATTCTAATCTCTGTCTGTCCTTAGCTGTACAGAAATAATAGGGACTAAAAGCTAGAGCCAATGTAGGGAACAGTTAAGTTTATAAGGCCCCCCTCGCTCAACTCATAGGACCTCTGATGAAATAGTGGTAGTGGTTGAAGAAATATTTCTACACAGCTATACTCTAACTAGAAAGAAACAGTACTGTGGTCTTGCTCAGTCTCCAGTGATAGGCTGCCCTTGAAATGGCATGATCTTGAGCAACACAGCTGGGGGATACCCTAAAAAATCAGACAGCTGCAGGATGCTTGAAGCAATTCTTTTTTGAGTGGACATCTGGAAGATGCATCTTTGTGTCTACAACAGAATTCTTTGCACCACTTAAATACATTTCTCTGTATATAGGGGGGTCCAGCAATCCCCAAAGTGTTAGAGTTTCTTTTCTCCCATTGAACAATTTTTCAAGTAGATGACTCAGTTCCTTATATACTCTCTATCCTAGCTCTCCTCTACAAGCACACTAGGCCATGTGCTCTCTTGGAATATAGTCTCATCCTTCTCTTATCAGACCCAGAACATCCCCAGCTGACTCAACCTTACATAAAGACCAATAGTTAAGAGTGCAAGTGGTGGCAGTTACAGAGAGAGATGATGTTGCCTTTTCAGGGGATAAGCTTCTGTATTGCCTTCTAGTGTAGGGGGCTCATTAGCTCTTAAAAGGGAGAGGTGAAATGTTCCTACAGACTAAGAGGGTTCAGAGGAGGTGGGGACCCAAATCTGTGGGTTATCTACCCAGATATCCTCATCTTCCCTGTTGGATGCTTAGGATTTCATCCTGATGTTGGCATAACAGATATGCTTTGGTTGGGGGCTGGGGGGAGGGTTAATCATATTTGAAGTTCAGCCTCTTGGCCTAGTGCATCCTGAACTTGGTTCTCAGCCTTCCTTTCTGTCAATTAAAGGAGATGAGTGCTTCCTTATATGCAACCAACAAGACCATGTGTTTTTACAACTTGTAACTCTCCAGCAGCTGTTCATTATCTCTCACAGAATATCAATGGGACTTAGGATCACTTGTCCTATCCTATCCCATCCCATCCCAGTATCCCTACAGTTACTATTTTCTTTCTATATATGAAACACCTGAGACATTGCGGGTCTGTATGCATTCTCTTCCACCAGAATAGTTTTTACAATTGGGTCACCACCTATGCCAGTGGCTATCTGAGCTCCATCTGTCACCAGTGATGGGTTCTTGTGGCCAGCTGGGTAGTCATTCTGCTGTGCGCTTTCTCAGACTACTCCCAGTAAGAAGTGTCATTGGTCAGGTCCTCTAGAAGCCAAGGGGAAATGGAGTTTTAGATGGAAAATATTTTAGGGATCATCATGGGTTAAGCAAGAAGAAATGAAGTGGGATTGGGAAGAGAAAATGGCCACTGTGATTCAGGTCTGACAGAGCCACGCCTGCATGGGCAGAGAGATAAGGAGTGAGGATTGGCCTTTGCAGTGTCTTGCCTGGAGTCCAAATGGCAATTATATTTCCACCTTGTTTAGTCACCTAAACTGGCCCTAAGGAATGTATAACTTTGGATGAAGGGGATCTCTGCAGCAGAGACAGGCCACTAAAAGAGATGATGGTTGGAAACCATAAGCTGACAGCGCCCTCCATAGTTGGGTGGAAGGTGTTTCATTAGAAAGGGACCTGTGCATTTCATCTCTGCATCTACCATGTTACATACAAAAGCTTATGAAGTACAGACCAGGATTCAGCTGATGCAAATTTATTGCTGGTATTTCTTTCATTAGTTAAAAACAGATGAAAATGTGTGAACCACAAACTGAGTTATTTAGCTATCTATGTATCTATCTCTTTACCTATCTCATCTATCTATGTATTAGGGGGAAAGCGATAATTAATCAAAAGCAATATGGAAGGAGTGGCATATTCAGACAAACATGTTAGCAAAATTGGCTATTTTAAATAATTTCAATATTCACTTTATAATAATAACTCAGAAATTTGAGCTATATAAAGAATTGTGTTAAAATTAAACCATAAAAATGAGATATATTTTAATATCTCAGAATACATTTGCAGCATCTAATACAGTGTGGCAGTAGACAGTTACCCACACTACTTACATATGTGATTATGGCTCTTGATATATAAACATGTTTACAGATTCAGAAATAAAATACATAGAAAAATCCTGATATCAATATAATAAATTATGAAATTCAAGACAGCCTATGTGAAGGCTAGTGTATTTTATTTTGACTTCATAATTGTTAAATATGTCTCTAAGAGTTCTTGAATGAGGAAAGCAAATGATTTTGAAAAGCAGCAAGCACTTAGGAGAATTGCTTGAATGCTTTTCTAGGGAAACCACAGGATATATTTCTATGAATATGGTAACTCATTCTCTGGCTTGTTCTCTTCCTCTCTCTTCTCTTTTCTTTCTTCTACAAATAGGTAGACTTTTACTGGAATAAGACTAGTTTTTAAACATAAAAGTTATAGCAAGAACCAATAAGGAATAATTAATATATTTGAAGTGATTACAAAATTATAGGAGGAACTAGAGAGATGGTTATGAAAAATGTAACAAAGTGAGGTTTCAGAGTCTCAATATGCAAGAAATTCTTCCAGATTCATAAACAGTAATAAAACCCAATATTAATAAGGAAGGAGACATGAAAATCCATGATAAAAAATTTTTTTTTCATCCTTCATCTTAATTGTTACCAGGATATTTTGTCTGTCTCTCAGTTTAAGCTAAATATTATATCATGAGCAGCCTCAAGTTTTGTTTACATCATGTTACTTCTCTGAAAGTGTTTCCATATTGTCACATGAAAAATGAAAAACTGCTATGACCTTCCACTCTAAGGTGGTGTTGTGACAACATCTATTAATGTTTAGATTTGTTTTTTATTTCCACTAAATTATTTCCCTTTTATTTGCATTGTGGGAACCCCATGGAAGTATTTCTTCTCAGGGCTTAGTGCCTCAGAAGCGAAGCAAATCTAAAGGACTGTCAGAGCACTGTGGGGCCTGTGCAGCCAGCATGTTCCCCTACCTGGCTCGACTTAGGGGGGTTTTATGCCTTGGTCCAGTGTCATAGTTGAAGTTACGAATTTTCCAAGGGAGGTAGCCTAGATTGTGTGGAAATGTACCACTTTGGGACTCATGGCCCTGACATAAGTGGCCCACTGCTTCCCTGCCTGGGCTGTAGGGATGGAGATTTGACTCTGGAGTGCACCTTCCTTGGTCTCATGTCTCCAAATCATCAAGCAAACAGGGCATTCGTGGAACCCATCTCCTGGGCCATAGGGAGAAACAGGAAACAGGTGAGTCTCAGATGTGAGTTTCTTATAACAGTATCTGCCCTATAACAAAGACTCCAATGTTGGCTACATTCTCAGTATCTCCAGGGTCTGATATGTAGTAGGCACCCAACAAGTATTAACTTACTGTGCTTCACTGCTGTTGGTTGGGAGAGGACAGTGGTGGCAGGAATGATCTACAAGGCTAAGCTTCATGAAGGGCCGGCAGCATCTTTGACACTGGTGCTTGTTAAAAACTAGGATCTTCCTTCATAGCATCTCTAAGAATTTCTGGGCACATTGAAGTTTGAGGAGCACAGCTCTGAACCACCTTTCAGCCCTGGAGACCCAGAATTCAACCCATGTCTTGGGGAGCTCCATCTTCCAGATTTGTATCTACCAGAAAAGGAGCCCTCGGACATGCCCTGCATTTTAGCCTTTTCTCCTGCTTTTCTCCAATGTCTTTGCTAGCTACCTGAGTGCTCAGGTGTGATGGGAATGGGAGAGGAGGCAGGGGTGGGGATTGGGGTGCCATGCTGCAGTGGGTCCAGCTCACACCACAGTAATGTTCAGATTGGAATCAGTTATGCAAGTGCAGGAGAAGATGTTTACTTACAAGGCAGACTTCATGCAATTCTGACCACATACATGAATCTAAATGACCAGAAACAGAAAACCTTAACTCAGGATCAGAAAGCACTTTGTCTGAATGGCTCTGATAACCAAGTTATCCAGCTCATTTCTTAAATACTTCTTTTCACTTTTTAATTTTAGCTTTGGATAACTGCTGTACAAAAATTGTTATCTAAATTATGGGAGAAAAATGAAATTGCTAGTAGCAAAAGGACCTCCCCTTCCTCTGTGCTTTTTTATAATACATTCAGATACATAAAGTGGGAGGAATGTCAGGAACTCTTCAAACCTGGGGCTTGTTCACTTGGCTTAGAAGGCCAGCAGTGTTTTCCCTTTATTTCTTGTCTCCTCACACGCAGAAGCAAGTAAGGTATTTCTTATCTGGGCATAATGCCAGTTCTCTTTTCAATTGCTTCTGAATAAGCTGGCTGTTTTTAAAACATGGCCCCTCAGTGGGACCCAGAAGCTAAGTCTGTAGGAGTCCCTCCCCTGCAGGGCGCTCGTGCCAGCCTCATCCTGGCCCTTCCCACGGTGTGGTTGTTGATCTCGTCAGCCTAATGCTCTGTTCTGAATTGTCTTCAGGATGTCATTTTCCACTGACTGCAAGGAGTTTACATGCTGTTACTTATTTGGCAATAAGGTCGTAAGCACATTTTGCCTGTCAAGCATATGTATGGTCAAAAAGTAATCTGCTTTCTGGCCTTCGAACTGATCTCATCAGGAGTAAACCTGGAGCTGCAGTTTGAAACGGTTATATTGAGATTGTAACTCTGTGTGGCATATTGGCCTTTTCTTTTGGTGAATCAGGGCACAAGCTCTGCCTCAGCAGATTTAAATAGACAGTTGTTTTTTTTTTTATTTGCGATCATCAGGATCTCCTGCATGATGTTCAGAAATTGCCCAGTTGAAATATTAAAAATAGGGTATTTTCACTGGCTTGGAATGAATCTTTTGTTTTGTTTTGTTTTTATTTTTGTTAGTTTCTTTTTTCTTCTTTGATAAAAAAAAAGATTCTCACTGAAAGGGAAGGTATTGTTAGTTTGGTGGTGAACCTCCTTCAATGTGGCACCTTGGCACTGATGTCTGTTCTTAGATGATGGGTCCTCAGTACTTCAGATGTTGGTGTCTTTGTGCCCACAGATTAGCATACTTTCCTTTCACTTTATGCAGTGGCTTTGTAGTGTGTCAACTTAGTTAAATTGGAATTTTGTTTCCCAGCTGCCTTTCTGAATGATGGTGTTAAGATTAACTACAAGAGAAATCTGTGCCCAAGATTTTGAAGCTAGGAGTAGAGCAACTATTTCCACACCTTGAACAGCTGTGTAGGTGCTAATGTGGCTCACACACCTGTCCTGCTCTCTCAGTCGCTGGCATGGGGCCATAGTTGCGGGTGGCTCCCCCAGCTCCCACAGACTCTTCTTTTGGCATCTCTGAACCTGGACCATGTGCATGGGCAGCTTCATGGTGAAGGTTGCCAGCTGCACCTGCAGGTCACCTGTGTCATCGAAGCTGTAGGCAGTGATAGACACACCTGAGTTCCAGTTTTTATTTACTCGCTCTGCTTTCCATACATGATTAATCCTCAGCTGTCTGCTATGCTGATATCATGTTCAGCACCAAATGCAGGAGCAATGGCCTTCCATAGATGACTTAACCCTCTCCCAAAGATTATAAAATTAAATCCCTATAACAAATCCTTTATTCTATATTACACACAAGGTTTCAATGTTTCGGGACAACCTATACCTGTTATACTATGGTTGAGAACTCTGTTATCATCCATTCTGTGCATAACAACTAGAAGGGCAAACATTTTCCTTTTTCCCCTTTCAATGGATGATCACATGGCTTTTTTTCCCCTTGATTGGGAAGACAGTAAGATTTTAATCCCTAAGTGTTCTTGTCCCTTCTGCACTCTTGTGTTTCTGGTTAAGTAGAGACAGTAACTATTAGTCCCTTGGTGAATAAAATGCCAAACCACACGTGACACCCACTTTGTACTCCCTATTAAAATTTTACAGGTCAAAAATCCAAAACCCACTTAATAAAAATTGTTCTTCATCATAAGTGACAGGAGAGAACAGGTCAATCTATGGAATAATGGTGCAGTAATTAGAAACTTTGTAGTTGATAAAGTGTGACTGCTAATCAATGTTTGGCTAATTAATCAATATTTTAATCATTAGACCTTTTAAATTTGTTTTAATGAGCATTTCCTTTAATTCCCCTGATCCCATTGCTTCCAATGCTTCTATTATCACTATTAAAGAGCAAGGAAAGGATTTGTCTGTTTAGTGTCTGATATCTCTGAAGGCGTTGTGTGTAGAGATATCCAAGAATACCCAGATTTAAGTGATTACTTGAGAAACGTATGAAGTCACCACATTACCATGGGACATTTGCTTAATAGCAAAAAAGTTATGATTTAGAACATCACATTAAAACCCTCATAAACTTTGACTTCTGAATGGGTTTTTGGAAAAATATGTTCCTTCCCTTTTAGAACTGTACACTGTTTTTGAGTTCTTACTGTCCTATTTCAGACTCTCCATTTGCTTTCATGCTATGTCATAAACTTCTGTTGACACCTATGACCCTTGCTTTGTCCTCCTTTTCCTCATCTTCTTTCTTTTTTCTTCATTCTTCCTCTTTTCAACCTGTGCCTCCTCTTCATTCTCTTATTCAACACTTTCTCACCAAAGCCTTTATGCTGCCCAGAATTCCACTGTGGAAACGATCACATTTGAGCTATGTGAAAGGACAGCAACATTTCAGAATGGTTGAGAAGTATGCCCAAAAGACACAGAATCCAAAATAGAACCTGTATCACATGAGTGTTCTTTTTATATATTGAATACTCTTCTTCAAACTGGCCTGGAAATTTAACTTGAACCAGAGGCTTTTCCCAACAAGTTAGACAAAGTCTTCCATTTCCCTGCCATCTTTGTGTAGCAGCTATCATTTTCTGTAATGTTCACTGAAAATAAAGCCATAAGGGAAAGAAATAGAAGAAAGTACTTTTGTGTGTGCTTTCCAGATCTTCTTAGGAAAACGCTCTAGGAACAAGGCGGCTACTCAAGCTGGGCACCTGTGAGAATTGGGGTTATGGTGCTGCAGGCCATCCTGGGTGACGGTGTACAGCTGTTAGTGCATGGTAGGGCCTGATGTGAACAGAGCAGGGGAGTCACTGTAGTTGTACAGGCCTCAGACTCTGGAACACTGGACATTGCACCATTGCAATATCCTGCCTATACTGAGGTACTTTCTGAGCTTGATTATTCTGGATATTTGGGGCACTTCATAAATTACTAAAGTCATTAGTGGAACATATACCTAAATATTTGCTAAAAAGTATAATTGGTTTGCTCTGGAATTTCGGTAATAACATGTTTAGTAGAGTTAGTGGAGGTATTCACAATGTTCCAGATCTTTGTGCATTTCAGGTATGTGGTAGCATTACCCTACCTACCACCTTCAGAATTAGATGTCATCGCTCATTTGCTCAGGCCAGAAGTGACATATGTCTCCTCTAAGGAGAAGAGTTAAAAACCACTGGATAATTTCTCTCTTACCTTTGTTGAAGAGACTGTGGAAGGTGAACCCTCTGCAATCTGTATCCTTGCATGATTGTGAGGAGAACAGGGACCCTGGCAGCCCTGCACTGGACATGTAACATGGAATCCATCCTAGGAGTGCTAAGCCTGTCCTGACTGACAGGGCACACTTGGGGAGGGTTGTAGGGTATTTAATATGTCTGTGCACAGTGTCCTTTCTTCTCGTTTGGAATAACAGGCCTCTGCAGTGTTATGAGAATGGTATATTGCTCTCACATGCAAGTGTGACACAAACCAGAGAGTTCGAATATGCATGTGCTTTGGGGACATGATCTCATTATTTATGACAATGGTTTGTAGACTCTGTTTCATGTTTGGTCCATTGTATTCTATTGAAAAATTTTAATTCCCCCTCCCTCTTCTTTCAGTTAGAAATGCTGTGTTCTCTTTTACCTTGCTTCTTATTACCTAAAATTCAATATAGCTGGTCCATCTGTCAGCGGTAAAGTAAATTCATGGGGGCAGTTACAAAATGCATACAGTTCTAACAGGATTTATTTATATTTTCTGAGTAAAGAAATTAACTGCCATTTTCAAGGGAAAAATCTTATAAATACATCTTTGTAATAAATTTTCCTTTATATTAACTATAAAAATCAAGGTTACTATGTTCAACAAGGAAGGCTTGAAACTGATGTCTAGTATTCTTTTTTTGATCATTTCAGCCCCAAGTCTTACACTAATTAGTTAGCGTTACACTTGGCACTCTTTGCTGAGTGAGATCCTCTGACACAGAAAGCCAGGAATCCTGGAGGTAAGCCATTAAGATCCTGAACCATCAGACAGTAACAGATTTTGGGTTTTAGGGGGTCAAAAAATAACACTACTGTTTCCAACGGGAGATCAGAACCAATTTACAGAGAATGATATGGGAGTCAGGCAGTTAGAGATCAAAATGTCAGCTTTATTACTGATAAAAGCAATAGTGAAGGACATCACTTAGATAAGTCCTAATAGGCTTGTTAAGGCTCTTCTGAATTGAAGTCACCCCTCTTGCCACTATCACCAAACACAATAAACAAAGCCCCAGAAGTCTGCATTGGTAGTAGTACAACCTGCTCCTGCTCAACCACCTTTATCACATGACTGACAGTAGGCAGGAACCCCCCGCTCTCCATAGGCTGTTGTATTCCAGAGAGAAAAGCAAAGAGACAGACTGCAGCAAGCATGTTCAGTTCATACTTGCAAACACAACGAGTTGCTCTTCTTTCTTGGAGAAGGAGAATGTAAGGCAGGTGAGTGGACATTACTCTTCTGTCAAAACTATTGACATTTTGGACTGGGTGATTCTTTGTTGTAGGGGCTGCCCTATGCATTGTAGGATCCATGCACTAGATACCAGTGGCACCTCCATCAAATGTGACAACTCCAAATGTAGCCAGATATTGCCAAATGTCTGGGCTGGAAGTGGGAGTGTAAAATTGCTCCTGATTAAGAACCATTGCTCAGGGACTTCTTTTACTTGAAAATGTGAGGAAAAAGCAGTGTGTTCTCCATTAATGAAAACTAGCAAACTGGTGAAATAGATCACTAGATTTTAAATTCCCTGAACACTGCTTCGAAAAGTAAAGCCTAGAAAAGTACCTTTGAAACTGGCAACAGCACAATACACGTTGACTAATGATAACTCAGGCTTCATCAGAGGAAAAGTCAAAGTTACTTAACAGAGAGAAAAAATTATTATGACCACAAATCAGAAAACAGAAATAGCCATATAAATGTGGTTTAAAGTAAACCAAAGAAGATAAAGACAAAAGGAAAAAATAAAAGTAGAAGGGGAGAATATGATCAAATTAATCCCCCCAATATTTACATGTTACCTGTGTACAAATCATTGTTCTAGGTGAGGCAGGGGATTATAAAATGTACCTATACTATGTCATCTGAACTTTGTCTTTCTTGTCATAAGACTATGAGTGTTGTGACATACAACCATAAAATAATTCAATATCAATATCATATAGGATGTGATTCAGTGCAATTCAACTCTTTATTCTGTCTTTTGAAATCTATCTTTTAGTTCCCTGAAGTAAAGAAAGTGCTGGTTTTGTTTCTGTCCTTCATCTTAAGCCTGATGTCCTCCTCCATCAGAGATATTTCATCTGGACTAGGTGAATGTCATACATTCAAGTAAATTCACCTTTCAAGTAGCTACAGACACCATACAGCAAACTGTGGAAAACAAACCATCTTGTTCACAGCTGACCTGAGCTTGCTAAGGTCATGGGATAAGACTAGAAACCAGAAGTAACAGAATCAAGTGTGTGCAGTGATGGGAGAGTAGTAGGCTAGGCATGGTCAGGGGACTGGAGCAGAAGTCTAAAGATCAAAATGGAATCTTGGATGAGATTGTGCTTGGGCAAAATGAAGAAGACCCAAATAGTTTATGGTTTCCAGCTTTCATGATGTCTTCAAAGATCTGATAGGTGTTAAGTATCTTGTTCCCAAAGAAATGCATACACATACACACATGAATATAATTTTTTTCCTAGGCATTTCCATGGTTCTTCACAGATTATTGATCTAAGACAAAGAAAGGCTATTAGTCTGGTAGCCAGAGTAACTAATGGTACAAAAGAATTTTCTTTGCCTTGACTGGTGTGGCTTGGTTGGAGCATCATCCTGTGGAACAAAAGGTCGCTGATTCAATTCCTGATCAGGGCATATACCCAGGTTGTGAGTTTGATCTCTGGTTGGGGTGCCTACAAGAAAGGCAACCAATCAATATTTCTCTCTCATGTCAATGTCTCTCTCTCCCTTCTTCTCTTTCTAAAAACAATTAAAATAATATGTTCTTGGGTGAGGATAAAAACATTTAAAAAATTAAAAGTAGTGACGTTTCCTTCACAAATGTTGCACGGGATAATGACTTAAATGAAACATCATCAAAACAGAAAGTGTGGGCAGTCACACAGATAATTTGGATTCAGACATCTTTTTGAAGAAAAGATTCCATTTGCAGACATTTCCATTTCCATTCAAAATTTCCATTTGAAGAAAAAGATATCTTTAATCCTAATTATCTTTTGATTAAATATTTGTATTGACCAAGTTTATGAGTCTTCAATTTATATTGTCATACATACAGCTTTGATCCTAATATGAGCATATCCTAAAAGTCTCCTTTTTCAATTTATACCACATCACTAAATGCTTCATTATAACATTTTAGAATCTGATATACAAGAGAGAACAGATATATTAGATCATGTAGTACTTTAAGATATGCCTTAGATTTTTTAATACGGATAACTATTTTGTTCTTAGAACATAAATTGCATTTGTTCCGTCCATTTTTGTGTCTTCTTAAGATACTCTACTCTGACTTTCTATTTAAAAAAATAGTAATTTAACTTTTCCTAGTTCTGAGTATAACATTTAATTATTACATTACTCTTTACCTTTTGTGTTACCAATAAAAATATACATGAAAACTGTAACTTATCTCCCTAAATCTGCACTGTCCCCTGTTTACCACAACCACAATTTAGCCCTTTAATGGGCTAGAATTAGAGCTAATACTTGTTGAGTGTCTACTGTGTGCCAAACATTGTTCTAAATACTTTATATAAATACTGTCTCATTTAATTCTTAAGGGACATTATGCAATAACTAATTGTTATCCCATTCTCCCAAATAAGAAATCTGAGGCCAAAAGTTTATCATTACTAAAAGTGACGTACAAACTCAGGCCTTTGATTCTCAATCAAATGGATTTTAAAATCTCTACTATACTTCCCATACAACATTATAAAATATATAATTATTTAATTTTTAGTTTTCTTCTTCATAACCATTATTTTTAATTTTTAAAATTTCCATTCATTTTCCAATATGTGCTTTCTGTATGTAATTTATAAACAATGTTAATTTTAATATGTCTTGCATTGATCAGACGAAAGATGGCTGCTTTCACACGGTGGGTAATAAGGGCATTGCATGCACAATCCCAATACAGAGTCAGTTGGTCTTTCTGCTACTCTCCTGCATTTTAAGCATTTATAAAAATGTTGCTTAACCTGTACTTGTAGTCAGTTTTATCTATTTCCAAATTTCCTCCTCCTATGGGTCTGAAAAATATCTATAAAATACTTCTTTAATTTGATGCCTTAATTTTTCTCTCTTCTTAAATTTTTTTATACCTCATAAAAGAAAGAAACCTAGTCAAGTGAAAAGAGCATGTCAAGGGAGTTCAGAAGGCTGTGATTTTATTCCTGACTATGCTACTGACCTGTTATATACCCTTGGGTTTAACCTCACTGCACCAGACTTAGTGAAGAGGTGTTTCAGCTTCTCTGCTAACATGCATTCAATGGGCCAGATCCTTCAAATGAGCCAATTGCACTTGGGGATTATGTTAAGCCATTTGGAGGGGCATTAACCCTTTCTGGTCAATGAATTTCTTATGCATGAGTAGAATAACTTACTAAAACAGTACCTACTCTCTTTCATTACACACTCCTTCTCCCCAATTGCTAACTTACACAGAAAGTATCACACTCAGTCAATAACTAAGCAATACTTGGGAGAAGTGCTGAGCAGAGGAAAAAGGAATAGCAAGTAAATTAAACAGTCCTCAACAAACAGGTGAACAAACTGTAGAAATCAATGATGTGAAAATGGGTTGTTTTCCCTTTTTACTGGATTTAGTAGTTTCCCATTTGTGTCTTCTCCCTGTTGCTGGCTGCAGAATGCCAGGAATAAATGTGTCGTAGAACAGCCCTGCATGGCCACTGCATTGCTCAGGAAAGAGCTTGTTCATTCAGTTCAGAGAGGGCGTCCATTGTCCCCTGAATCAAAGACTAACTCTGACTGTTGCCTTCAAAGATTTCCATTAGCAGAATTCACTCTATGTATTTGTGCTAATGTTAAGTCTATCAGTGACATTCTTTCTAGAATACAGGGTCTGGCAAAAATAGCACCCCTTTTTATTACAAAATCTTTTATTAAAAATCATTATTATGTAATTCTGCAATATAACAATATCATATTAAAGCATACCATATGAAATTTTAGGTGAAATGTTCAAATTAAAATTATAATTATTATGCCCATATTATTACCCTACCAACCACACTCAAGCGTTATTTCTATCAGACCCTATAAATTCACAGTGAGTTCTTACACTAGTGCATCCAGTGATTTTCCTGAGACTTTCCTTACTCACACCCATGACTTCTGTCTTTCAGTTTCACTTGGGTCCTGCCTTTCACATGAAGCACAAGGCCTGACTTCTCCAAAACTTTCCATCACCAATTCCTCCAGGAAAATCCTCTTTGAAGCCAGGGCTCTGGAAAATATGTATATTATGCTTTCAGGTGGAGATGGGACAGTGCATTTCTTATTAGATTTTCATGCCTCTTGAATATAGGGGACCTTTTATTAATTGATAGTTTAAGTCTCCAATCTATGGCCAGTGAACTTGTTGAAAGGCTAAGAAATGAGAGGACTAAATTTCACATTTGGGGGACACAGCAAACTCATATGTAGTTTCAAAGGCATTGGGAACACCCTTTTATAGTTTGAACTGTAGAATTGTATTTATATATCTCTTTACATATTATGCATGAGTTCCTACCACAAAATAAAGAAGAAAATCTCTCTACATAAAGACAAAGGAATTAGAGAGAGGAAAATGTTCTGTTTTGTTTTACTATTAAACACTTCAGTAAAAAGCTGTGGGTTAGCAACAAACAGATGTTTGATAATTTGTGATTTCACTTTATTATAGTACTTCCAGGTCAGACTTGAACAAATATAGGTGTGTGGCCTTGAGCACACAACTAATTACCTAATCTCTGAGATTATATCACTTAGCTCTATGGTTGAATGAAAATAAGACAAATATAAATTATATAGCACTATTCCTGGCACATATTATGAAGTCAAAAATATAGCTTTGGCAACTCTCTTTCACCTTTCTCTGCTTCTAGTTTCTACATGTGCTATCATACTTTTAACTTTTGAATACTGCTGAGAAGGATGACAATTTTAGAAAAAATAGAATAGACACAATATAGAAAAATTAAAATTAAACTTCCATGAGTGGTTGATTAAATAAGTCACTTTAAAAGGTGACAAATGAACATTTTAATTTAAAATAATATCTGCTGGCTGTCAGCTTAGATGAAGCCCACTGAAATATCTAAGAAGATAAGGGAAAATTAGAAAACTCATAACAATCCTGAAAACTATAGCTGATTGTCATCTTGTTGCCAGAATCTGGATGAAATGTCCAGTAATATTATGGCTGATGAAACTCTTCTGAAACAAACATTTGAGAGCCTTTTCTTGGTGTAATACAGAGAAGAAGCAATCCTGCTTTCCTAAAAGTTGTCAGGAACACCTTTCATCTCTCTCCTCAGACTCTATGTGCTAGTTCAGAAACATGAGGTCAACAGGAACCAAAATGACTATAAAGGTGCTTTAAAGAAATCAGCTAGAGTTCTATTAGACTGTATTCTGGCAGCTATAGTATCCACAATAAAATGCTACAAACAGAAAAAAAAATGGATGTAAAGCTAGAATGGACCTTGAAAACATAATACATAGTAAGGTTTGTGATTTGATATGTGTTCCATCTGTACACAGTATTGGACAACAAGAGTGTAAGGGTTCATGTCAGGTCACTGTAACCTCCACTAACTCAGTACACTGTAGACAGTAGAACTTGTGATGAAAGTCACACACTTCAAAGCACTGATCACTTCTAGAATGAAGAAGAAAGAACATTTAAATGTGAAAGGCTTAGAGGGAAAGGTAATATGTACAACACAATGTATCATGATAATCATTGGATTTGGATAGCTCTCTGCTCAACTGGGGATAAATAAAAAGAATGCAACTGTTTAGAGGGAAAAGAGAAGAGATCTTGGGGGGGGGGTCTACAATGCCATAGAGATCCAGCACAAATGCTAAAATAATTAGCCAGATCCAGAAGACAATTTTATAAAACTGTTTGATATCTCAAATTAAAGTCAGAGATACTATCTACTGCCCTCAGGATCAGAGACAAACTCTATACCACTGCTATTAAAGCTGTCCATTAGTAGGGCTCACTAACCAGACAACAATCTTACAATCCCTTCAAAATAGGAGCCACAAGGAAAGGAGAGGAGAGGGTGAGATGAAAGCACAGTGGAATGAAATGAAAAAGGAGTTGTATAGGTTAAGAAATTGTAGTAACACTGGAAAACATCTTTAAAGAGCTAGTTTAAGTCATAGCAATCCATTTTTAAATCTACACAGATGATTACATTTGAGGCAGTGATTATATTCATCCATTTATTAACCAAATGTTTATTGAGTGCTAACTCTGACAGACAATGTACACAGCAATAAATGCAGGGTTTAGGTCTCTACTCTTAAAATTAATTTTAAGATTAATCTAATCTCTAATTTTACATGGTAGTAAGGAATTCAGACAAAATTTCAAATGGGCTGAAATGATAAGTGAAATGATAAATGAAAGATGAATTAGAGTAAATTGTAAATTTACTCTAAAAAAGTAAATTAGTAATCACTTCAAGAACTGGGTAGTCAAGAGAGTTCTCTCTGATAAAATGGCCTAAAAATGAGACACAAAAGACAAGGGGCCAATCTTTCAGAGAGAAAGACAAATTCTGTAAAAATATATTAGTACCAGAAACCTATGGTAGAAAACCATTGGTATGTTCAAGGGATAGAAAGAAGGCTAGTATCTGAATCCTAGTGGATAAAGAGATTGTGTTAAAATATTAGAGATGCAGTCAAAACATCATCAGAGAAAGTAGCTTGGATATTATTCTAAATGTGCTGGAAGCCATTGGAGGTTTTAATGAGTGAGTTGACCTGTATGCTAGCTTGAATTCCATAGAAAGCAGAATCTGAAACATAGATTAAATTTGAGTACATTTTGGGTGAGTTTGATCCCAGAGAGCAGCTAGGAGAATCATAGGAACAATGCAAAGAAGAAGAGAGAGAAAAAAGACCCAAGAAAGCAAGAGAGTAAGTAGAAGCTACATTAACCTCCTCTCAGGATCAAACCAGAATTACAACTAAATTAAACAATCATCTCTACAATCAATGGAGCACTAACTGGAGAGAAGCCTATAACCAAAGAAATATGAAGGAAATCACTTCAGTACAATGAGGCTGGTAAGGAGTGCAGAGGCATGAGAAAGCTGGTTGCCTTCCCACAGGCAGCAGCTGAAGTTCTGAAGGGACATTTCATTAGCCAGAAAGCTCCCCTAGAGAAGTGTGGGGTCTAAACTCCAAGATGAACACCAGAACTAGGAAAGGAACCCAAACAACATCTGGCTGTGGAAAGCAGTGGGGTTTCTGTCCTCCAGGGAGTAAAAGCCAATGCACAAAATTTTGTTTGCAGCCACTTACCCTGGGCTCTGGCAGAAGGAGGGTAGAATAGACTAGAGATGTGTGAGAAGAGTTGGGGTTGGTGGGTCTGGGGAGAGAAATGAAGAAGAGCCACCAGGATCCCTGTGCTGAATCATTCCCCATACTGCAGAGACCATCTTTCTCACATAGAGCACTCCTTTTCCAAGTAGCATCTGCCTGATGGGAAGCAGTAGCCCCACTCATAGGAATCACTCTTGCCCCAAATTGTGGAGCTTAAGCCTCGTTGCTGAGGAGCACAGCTGGAGGCTATTTCAGAGACAAACCCTAAAAGAAAGATTGCAGGCAGGCACCTCTGGGAGCTCTGAGACTTTAGCTGACCCTGCCCCACATCTGGTGCTGGTAAAAGCTGGTCTTGGTATGCAGCTTGGTTCTGTCTGTACACTCAAGGCCCAGTAGAGGAAGTACAAGCTCTGGATAGATGGTAGTTCCAAACAGGTTGCCTGGGGCCAGTCACAGACAGCGTCTGACATAAGGCTACACCAGAATCGTTGCAGATATACTTAATACATAGGAAACACACACACACACATGCACACACACACAAAGACAGCCAAAATGGGAAAATGAAGAAACAGGCGTTAAGTCAAAGAACAATAATTCTTCAGAATAAGAATGAAATTAAATGGAGGTAAGCAATTTATCAAATATAGTTTAGAGTAATGATTAAAAGAATACTCAACAGCATGAAAAAACACATGGAAACCATAAAAAAGGGCCAGTCAGAAATAAGGAATGTAATATCTGAAATAAATAATTCACTGGGAGGAATAAACAGTAGGTTAGATGAAGCAGAAGATTGAATCAGTGATTTGAAAAACAAGGTAGAAAAAAACACCCAAGCAGAGCAGCAAAAAGAAAAAAGCATTTTTAAAAATGAGGAGAGTTTAAGAAACCTTTGGAACAACATGAAGAGTAACAACATCTCATCATGGATATATCAGAGGAAAGAGAGCAAGGGATTGAGAACCTAAATGAAAAAAATAATGACTGAAAACTTCCCTTAACATGAAGAAAAAAGACACATAAATCCAGGAAGCTCAGAGAGTTGTAAACAAGTTGGACCCAAAGTGGCCTACACCAAGACACATCATGATTAAAACTTCAAAGTTTAAAGACAGGGACAGAGTCTTAAAAGCTATAAGAGAAAAGCATTAAGTTATCTCAAGGAATCTCCAATTGGACTGTCATCTGGTTTCTCAAAAGAAACATTTCAGTCCAGAAGGGATTAGTGTGAAGTATTCAAGCAGGCAACTCTGGGATGAAAAACAAAAGACCTACAACCCAGGCTACTTTACCAAGCAAGGCTATTTAAAATTGAAAGATCCTGGCTGGCGTAGCTCAGTGGATTGAGCGCGGGCTGGGAACCAAAGTGTCCCAGGTTCGATTCCCAGCCAGGGTACATTCCTGGGTTGCAGGCCATAACTCCCAGCAACCGAACATTGATCTCTCTCTCTCTCTCTCTCTCTCTCTCTCTCTCCCTCCCTGCCCTCCCTAAAAATAAATAAGTAAAATCTTAAAAAAAAAAAAATTGAAAGATAAATAAAGAGTTTTCCAGACAAGAAGAAACTAAAAGAGTTTCTTAACACCAAACAATACTGCAACAAATGTTAATGGCTTGCTAGAAGAAGAAGAGGAAGAAGAAGAAGAAGAAGAAGAAGAAGAAGAAGAGGAAGAGGGAAAAGAAGAAGAAGACGACGACACAGGAAAATAGTTACAAAATAAAATGGCAATAAATATGTATCTATCAATAATCACCTTAAATGTAAATGACTTAAATGCTTCTGTCAAAAGACATAAAGTAGAAGAATAAATAAGAAAACAAGATCCAAATATACGCTGTCTCCAAAAGATTCACCTTAGACTGAAAGATACACACAGACTAAAAGTAAAGGGATTAAAAAATATACTCCATGCAAATGGAAATGAAAAAATGCTGGTATAGCAATACTTATATTCTGCAAATTAGACTTAAAAAAGCTGAAGAGACAAAGAAGGACACTACATAATAATAAAGGGAACAATTCAACAAGAGGGCATAAACCTAGTGAACATTTATGCACCCAACATAGGAGCACCAAAATATGTAAAGCAAATCTTGATGGACATAAAAGGAGAGATCAAAAGAAATACAGTTGTACCTTGGTAATCATTGTTAATTCATTCCAGAATGCATGACAAGTGCTGAAACTGATGAGTACTGAGCAACCAATGGTTGATGAAACATTTTCTCTTGTGCAGTGGCTTTATGACTCATAGAAGTTCAAGCAAGTACAATGGGTCCCAAGCAATTGCTGAGTTCTGAAACATTTTTTTCTCCTCAAAAGGTGATGAGTACAGGGTTTAATGAGTTTTGAATCAAGAATACTGAGGTATGCCCCAGCTGGTGTGGCTCAATGGACTGAGCACCAGCCTGTGAACCAAAGAGTTGTTGGTTTGATTCCCAGCCAGGGCACTTGCCTGGGTTGTGTGCCAGGTTCCCTGGTGCAGGGCATGTTAGAGGCAACCACACATTGATATTTCTCTCCTCCTCTGTCTCCCTCCCTTCCTCTCTGTCTAAAAATAAACAAATAAAATCTTTTTAAAAACTTGAAAAAAAAGAATACCGAGGTATGACTATAGTCATAATAAAGGATTTTAACACCACATTGAGTTCAATGGATAGATCTTCCAGAAAGCAAATCAAGAAGAAGAGAGCAGTCATGAACAATGCCCTAGATCAAAAGGATTTAATTGATATGTTCAGAGCATTTTATCCCAAAGCAGCAGAATATACATTTCAGGTGCATGTGGAACATTTTCTAGGATAGACCACAAGTTAGGATGCAAAGCAAGTCTCAGTAAATTTAAGAAGATTGAAATCATGTCAAACACCCTCTCTGACCACAATGCTATGAAACCAGAAATTAATCATGAGAAGAAAACTGAAAACAATCACAAAGACATGGAAGCTAAATATGGTATTAACATGTTTATTAAGCTAAACATGTCTTTAACATGTTATTAAACAATGAATCAGCCAACAAAGACCTCCAGGAACAAACAAAAAGATACCCTCAAAGAAATAAAAATGAGAACACAACAATCCAAAATCTGTGGGACACAGGGAAAGCAGTCCCAAGAGCATTCATAGCATTTCTTGTATCTTAAGAAACAAGAATAAGCTCAAATAAACTTTACACTTAAAGGATCTTGAAAAAGAATAATAAGCAAAGCCCACAGTGAGTAGAAGGAAGGAAATAATTAAGATTGGAGCAGAAATAAATGAAATAAAGTCTAAAATAATGACACAAGATCAATGAACTCAAGATCTGGTTCTTTGAAAAGATAAACAAGATTGACAAACTTTTAAGCAGGCTTATCAGGAAAAAAAAGGGCCCAAATAAATAAAATCAGAAATGAAAGAGGAGAAATAACAACTGACACAAAAGAAATACAAAGGATTGTAAGAAGATATTATGAACAACTATATACAAACAAATTGGACAAACTGGATGAAATGGATAAATTCCTAAAACATACAATTTTTCAAAATGAAATCAGGGAGAATCAGAGAATCTGAATAGAAAGATTACAACTAGTGAAATTGAAGTAGCAATTAAAAAATTTCCAGCACACAAAAGCCCTGGACCAGATGGCTTCAAAGGTGAATTTTACCAAACATTACTAGGAGAACTAACACTTCTCCTTCTCAAAGTATTTCAAAAATTCGATACTCCAAAGTTCATTTTATGAGGCCAGCATTATCCTAATTTCAAAAAGAGATAAAGACACTACAAAATAAGAAAATTATAGATCAGTATCCCTAATGAACATAGATACTAAAATCCTCAACAAAATATTAGCAAACTGAATACAGCAATACATTAAAAGGTCACATACCATGATCAAGTGGGATTTATTCCAGGAAGGCAAGGTTAGTACGATATTTGCAAATCAATAAATGTGATTCATGACATAAAGAAAGTGAAGGATAAAAATTACATGATCATATCAATAGATGCAGAAAAACATTTGATGAAGTCCAGCACCCATTTATGATAAACACTCTCAACAAAGTGGGAGTAGAGGGAACATACCTAAACATAAAAAGGCCATGCACGACAAACCCACTTCTAGCATCATACTTAACATGCAAAAACTACAAGCATTCTCCTTAAGATCAGGAACAAGACAGGAATGTCCACTTTCACCTCTCTTACTCATCATGGAACTGGAAGTTCTACCATTGAAACCAAACAAGAAGAAATAAAAGGCATCCAAATTGGAAAAGAAGAAGTAAAATGGTCTTTATTTGTATATAACATAATACTGTACATAGGGAACCCTAAAGATTCCAACAAAAAACTATGAGAACTGATCAATGAATTCTCCAAAATAGCAGAATACAAAATTAATATCCATAAATGAGTTGCATTTTATATGCTGACAATGACTTATCAGAAAGTGAAATTAAGAAAACAATCCCATTTGCAATTGTTTCAAAAAGAATAAAATACTTAGGAATAAATCTAAGCAAGAATGTGAAAGATCTGTATTCAGAAAAGTTTAAGATAGAAGAAAGAAACTGAAGAATATACAAATAAGTGGAAGCACCTACTGTCTTCATAGACAGGAAGAATTAACATCATTAAAATGTTCATGCTACCCAAATAAATCTATAGATTCAACACAATTCCTATGTAAATACCAATGGAATATTCAACAGAACTAGAACCAATATTTCAAAAATGTATATGGAACCTCAAAAGGTCCCACATAGCAACAGCAGTCCTGAGAAAGAAAAACAAAGTGGAGAAATCATGCTACCTAATATGAAACTATACTATAAGGCCATAGTAATCAAAACAGCCTGGTACTGGCATAAAAACAGACACATAGATCAATGGAACAGAATAGGAAGCCCAGAAACAAACCCATACCTTTATACTCAATTAATATTCAACAGAGGAAACAAGCACATACAATGGGCTAAAGATAGTTTATTCAATAAATGGTGTTGGAAAATTGGACAGATATATGTAGAAAAATGAAACTAGAAACCTTCTTATACCACACACAAGAATAAATTCACAATGGATTAAAGACTTAAATGCTAGACCAAAACCATAAAAATTCTAAAAGAAAGCATAAGCAATAAAATCTCAGTCATTTCTCATGGTAATACTTTATCTAAATATCTCCTCAGGCAAGAGAAACAAAAGAAAAATAAACAAATGGGACTACAATGAACTAAAAAGTTTTTGCATGGTAAAGGAAACCATCAACACATGAAGACAATCTACTGAATGGGAGAACATGTTCACCAAGTATACATCTGATAAGGGCTTAATATTCAAAATTTATAAAAAACTTACAAAACTCAACATGCAAACACCCCACAAAAAAACAAATAGCCCAATTTAAAAATGACAAAAGCTCCTCAACAGACACTTCTATAAACAGTACATACAGATGGCCAATAGACATAGGAAAAACTATTCAGCACCACTAATCATCAGAGAAATGTAAATTAAAACCACAGTGAGATATCACCTCACAATTGTCACAATAGCTATCATCAATAAATCAATAAACAAGTCCTGGTGAGGATGTAGAGAAAAAAGAGTCCTTTTGCACTGTTGGTTGGGAATGCAGATTGGTGCAGCCACTGGGAAGCAGTATGGAGATACCTCAACAAATTAAAAATAGATCTGCCTTTTGACTTAACTATCCCACTTCTGGGAATATATCTGAAGAAACACAAAACATTAATTCAAAAGAACATATGCACCCCTATGTTCATTGCATCATGATTTATAATCGTCAAAATATGGACGCAGCCCAGGCATCCATCAGTAGATAAGTCGATATGTGTGGATAAAAGAACTATGGGACATTTGCACAATAGAATACTACTTGGCCATTAAAAAGAAAATTTACCCTTTGTAATAGCATGGATAGACCTGAAGAACATTATACTAAGTGAAATAAGCCAGCCAGAGAAAGACAAATACCATATGATTTCACTCATATGTGGAATCTAATGAAGAAACTGAACAAGCAAAATGGAGAGACTCACAGATGGAGAGCAGGATGACAGCTATGAAGGGAGGTTAGGGGGTTGAGGGATCAAGCAAAAAGGAAAAAGGACTCATTGATGTGGACAACAGTGGGGTGATTACAGGGGGATGAAAGTGTAAGAGCTATAAATGGTAATGGGCAAAATTCAGTTAAAGAAAGTGATTATTAAACAAAAAGAAGAGTGAACCAGTGTAATAATGCATTAATAAATTGGCCTACATTAGGAATAACTTTTTTCTAGATACTAGGGACCATCTGGAAAACCATGTCAATGTGTCTCTGTACTTTTTGTGTAAGACAAATTAGAAAAAAGGTATTTCCTAATTATTTACTCATCATTTCCCATTTGTCAGATATCTTCCCATGGGACACTAATATTTGTGTCTATATGTCTATATCTATTTAGAGAAAAAAGAACTTATATATTGAATTTAACCTTTCAAATAAGAATAACTTACAAAATATACTTCAATGAATTATTAAATTTAGAATTTAGAAAGAATAATGATCAAAGAATAAAAATCATAAATTAGCAAAAGCCAATCACTTGGACATTTTAAAACTCATCCATACCAAATAACAAGTTTGTCAAACAAGAGATTACTAATTATCGATACTATACCTTGTAAAATAAAACCCATACTTGCATAAAGTTGTAGAATAAAGCTAAAACTCTGCACACAAAGACATTACAATTGTTGACAATTTTTAAGAACAAAATTAAATGAAATTATTCGAAGGTGGAAGTCACTAAGAAAAACTCTTAGAAAAATAGCTCTAAAGAAAAACAGGGTTTGAAAAAAAATTGGTAATGCCACCCTGAACTGTGATAGCAGCTTTCAAGTCCAATAGTGAAAGGTGAAAATCTGTCTACAGGGATTTAAGCATAAACTTTGACCAACACATGGCTTATGCTGAGCCATGGACAATTCTTAGGTAACAGCCTAAGAATTAACTTTTTAAAAAAATTCTGATTAGAAACATCATAGGCTGTACACTGCAGGGGAAACAAACTTTGTAGAATTAGTTCAGCCAAGTAACTAAACAAATAAACGGACAAGCAAACTATAACCACTCTTCAGTGGGGAGGGAGAATCAGTATCCAGTCACTACAATATATTATGTAAAATGCCTAGTTAAAAACATTATGACACATGAAAAGAAATAGGAAAGCACAACCTATACATAAAGAAAAAGCAAGCCCAGAAAGTAAACTTAGCAGACAAAGATGTCAAAGCCACAATTATAGATATACTCAAAGAACTAAAGGAAACCATGCTTAAAGAATTAAAGGAAATATGAAGATAATGTTTTATGAACTACAAAGTATCAGTAAAATATAGAAACATTAAAGAGAACACAAAGCAGGTGAAATTTGACAGTAATTTGAAGCAACTTGAAAAAAATGATGGAGCAACAAAAAGGGAATTATGTAGGTAATATACAATGATGTTATATTCTCATATTAAAAAAATATATTCACCTATATGTTCCCTAGAACTAGGGATATAAAGAAAAGAATGAACAAATGGGACTACATCAAATTAAAAAGTTTCTGCATGGTTAAAGAAAACATCAGCAAAATGAAAAGGGAACCAACCATGTGGGAAATTTTTTTGCCAATGATAGTTACTGAAAGAAGACCCCTTGCTAACAGACCACAGTGGATCTGTCACTGTGGGTTCTTTGCCTGCTGCCAGGTGTTAGGCACTGTGGCTCTCAATGAGTTTGGTCAAAAGGAAAGGAACTATTTATTCAAAAGTTATACAAGGTAGAGTAATGGTAGAATGTTGCCTTTAAGGACTCATTGAAACATCCAAAGTCCCTTTAAAACATCCCTTTAAAACATCCACAAACACAAAGGAGGGAAGACACACATACAATCCTGTCTTTCCTCCTTTGCCAATTAGGCCAGTCTCAGGAGTACCATAACTCAGGAAAAGAAATAGAAGTCTGTAGTTCGGCTGGACTCCTGGCTCCTTCCAGTAATCTGTGCTCAGCTGGGCAGGCCTCTCAAAGCACCATAAGATGTGTCACCATGACCCAGTTCTTAATCCAAAACCACGTGGCACCTCCTCATGGCCCACCAGCAAGAGTCCTTTCACTCCTTTTCTCCCTGCATTGTCTTGCATGGTCTCTCCTCCACAGTCCTGCATCGTCTCTCTCATACCTCATGGTGGCCTGCCATTAGTTTAAATCCCAGCCTTGAACCTCCTCTGAAACCCAATTTCTGACTCCTCCCACAACTGCCTACACCTGTCAGCACTCCTGCAGTTTCTGCCTTTCTTGGCTGCCATAGTTAGTCCAGGCTGGCATTACCCTATGGCATGGAGTGAACGAACCTTCACACTACTCTCATGCATGTGCAGTAATCCAGGGAGATGCTTCCCAGTTACATCATGGGTAAAAGTCATGCTCACCTCTCTAGCTAGCCTGCTTTAGATAAGCAAATTTTTTTGCATATAGATATGAAGACTAGTCTTCTGTTATTGATATGCAAAGTAACTCTCAATGGCCCTGCTCTGTGTCTTCCTTCCCCCAGCCAGACTTGTGGTGGGGGATATCCTATATTCTTGAACACCCCAAGTTCTGGACCCCCTTACAAATGCCCTCTTTGGGGGCTCTTGGGCCTCCCCACCTACACCCTGTTTTAATACCTCAGACAAGGGTTTGATCTCCAAAATATATAAAGAACTCACACAACTCCACACCAGGAAGACAAGCAACCCAATTAAGAAATGGGCAAAGGACCTGAACTGACACTTCTCTAAGGAGGATATATGGAGGGCTCAGAGAAATATGACAGGATGCTCAGCATCACTAGCCATCAGAGAGATGAAAATTAAAACCACAATGAGATGCCACTTCATACTGATCAAAATACCCATTATAAGCAAACCAAAAAGTGCTGTGAGGTTGTGGAGAAAAGGGAACTCTAGTGCACTGTTGGTGGGAATGCAGGCTGGTGCAGCCACTGTGTGGAATCTCCTAAAAAAAACTAAAAATGGAATGGAGTTTGGACCCAGCAATTCTCCTGCTGGGAGTATACCTTAAGAATCCCGAAACACCAATTCTAAAGAACCTATGCACCCCAGTATTCATAGCTCCATTATTTATAATAGCCAAGTACTAAAAACAGCCAAAGTAAATGAGTGGATCAAAAAACTGTGGTACAGTTACACAATGGAATACTATGCAGCAGAAAGAAAGAAGGAACTCCTACCTTTTGAGACAGCATAGATGGAACTGGAGGGTATTATGCTAAATGAAATAAGCCAGGAGGTAACAGACAAATATCATATGATCTCACCTATAAGTGGAACTGAGTCAACAAAACAAACAAGTGAACAAAATAAAACCAAGGAAATGGAAATAAAGAACAAACTGACAGTGACCAGAGGGGAGGAGGGAAGAGGACAATGGGAGAAAGAAGTGGAAGGGTCAAGTCAAGGAACATGTATAAAAGACTCATGGACAAGGACAACAGTGGGGAGAGGATTGAATGTGGCACAGGGGGTGTGAGTAGGGCAGGGGAGAGTAAAAAAAGGAATAACTTAATTGAATAATAAAAACTTTAGGAAAAATAATATTAAAAATGTTTCCAATTGCTTCAGTAACTGCATTTCAAATATTATCTTAACAATACTGTAAAATATGTTAGAAAATTTGAAATATTCTAATTTCAAGTATTGGTGGAGTGTTTATACCGTATTTGGGGCACAACTTAATGAAGCCTCATTAAAGTTTAGAAACATGTTTCTGATAAGTATTGCAACCTATGTCATATGTATATAAATAGGGTATTAGATGAAGAAACAGAGTTTTATTAAAGCAATGGCTCAATGAGAAATACAATTTTGTTGACTTTTATTTAACCAACTCACCGGATTAACCCATATTCCCTCCATAAAAGTAATCACTGCATTGAACCACAACCAGAATACTTGAGATTGTTAGGATTATAACTTCTCCTGTCACCTGCTGAACTATTTGCTTGCTAGTAGTCAGTTACATAAATGTTCAAAGGCCTCTTAGGTCATTTGAACTTGTTGTAATTACAGTACTTAATTAAATTTTATATAAGCTGATAGTGTGTGAAAAGAGTGTTATGCTGCAAAAACAAATATGATGATTTAGAATATTAAATAAAGGTCTCTAAAAACATATCACTATGTAATTACACATAGGTGGTAGAATATTGAAAGGTGTGAGGTAGTGTAAATATTTGAAAGAATTCTCACTCAGACTATATTCATCTTTAACATTTTATGTCATTAAAAAAAACAATAATTGAAACTGTTGACCATATAAAACAGATTATATAAAAGTCCCTTCACAGAGGAGTATAGTCATATGAATACCCATGGTCTTGTGTCAAGTATTATCAAATTCTTATGCTTTTGTTTTTGTTTTCAGTTAAAATAAGTGGTTTTCGGTATATTTGTGTCATTTTTTACTATCTTCACTCTTTCCAATACTTTTAATTCTCACACTAACAATTAGTCCTGATCACTATTTAGCATTATCCTGTGTAATTGAAGACTAAATAACCCAGTGGGGACTTTGGTGTCTTATTGTGCATGACCCAGGAACCAGGACAGGACCCTAAAAGACAAAGGAGTTTTGAGAAAGAACCAAGAACAAGTTTGTCTGCCCATCTCATGGAATAGTGACTCAAAATCATAAGTGAAGAATAGTTACAGAAAAAAATAAAGAGCAACATTTTTTTTGCACATCTGAATGTTTGGCATGAAAGAGAGTACATATGAAAAATACTAAGAATGATTATTAAAAAGCAGTGGGATGTTGGGTCATATTTATTTTCTACTTCCACAATTCACTTTTTTAAACAAAAATAATAATGTATTATAAAAGAATATAATAATTTGGTTAGAAACTTAAACTGTACTAGAATTTAGGTAATTATAGTTTAAATTGAAATTCATGTAGAAATATATATGTCCTATAACTTCTTTATCTCTGATGTGAAAAGGAACAGACCACATGTCACTGCTGTGTGATGTGCAAAAGGGGGCAGAGGTTAATGGGAAGGATGTGGGGAGAGGGAGAAAAGTGAAGACATAATTCACCCAATAAGAGAAAGTTGGGGTGGTCCTTCCATAATATAACACCAAGGAAGAAGTAGTTTTTCTCTTTCTTAAAGTTGGCTCATTAATAAGAGTTAGTTCTTAGAACATAAACAACCCATAAGATGGAATATGTCTTACTCTTTAAATTCATATAGGCTACCCAGAAACTCATGAGTTCCTGGAAATTTTACTAAAATTTTTGAATAAACAAGCAATCATTTTTAGACTATAGTTCCTGGTAATGAAATCTGTGGATGCCATCAAAACATGCATTTGCTCTAAAAGACAGCAGGTGAAAGAAATGGGGAAGATGTTTTCTGAAAGATAAATTTTTATTAAAATGCTCATTTTTTCTTTATTCATTCACAATGGGTATTATAGTGCCATTAGTAAATTGTTATTTTTATGAGTCTGTTTCAGTCAGGAAATTTCTTAATTCATTACATTTTATTAGATCAGCAGTAATGAACCAAAACAATATCATTTATTTTATTACTACTGTAGGTTAAATCACTATGATTTATATAGCCAGATTGAAGCAACGACTGTGTAATTACTCTGTTATTGTCAAAGATATATTTTTCTTAAATAAGACACTTTAACCACATGTTAAGTCAATAAAGATAGGAATTTGTAAGTGAAAATAGTAGACTGCCTTCCAGCCACCATTTTGTACTTAAGGTATGCTGTGGGTCCATTCTGGATGCTAGGCACGGGGGATGTAAGGAATCAGGAGGAACCTTGGCATTAATGGAATGACAATGATGGGTCTCACTGTCAGGATGCATGGTCTTAGAATGTTCATTGTATCATAAATATACGGGGTTATTCCCTTAATTATATTATAAACTGAATACAACCATGTTAGATAGACAATTGTCTGTGTCTTTGTTTTCTTTCTATCAAAAGGACTATTTTTTAAGCCTCTATTACCATTTTTCTTTAATGTGTGGATAGTAAATATATTTTCAGCCTAATATCCTGAAGCTTAATGTCACTTCAGTTTGTCCAGACTTCATGAGAAGTGGAGGATAGTTGTTCCGGCACCTGTATCATAATAGTTAAACCACTTGACTTCCAAAAAAAAACAAACAAACCATTTTTTTTTCTGAGTAAATAACCTCAATTCAAGTAGAAGATTTAAGTAAATAAGTGTTAAGGAATCCAGCCAACATGCTTTATTCTAAATAATGTTATATTAATATTTACAGCTATCATGAAAGAATTATTTTCAAATATCTAGAATAAAAAGAAGTATGGATCTACCATTCATTATTGCAATCTGGCATCCAAATGCACTGAAAGCCAAACAATGAACTCATTTGGCAGTAACACCTGACCAGAGTAGTTATTTGGCCATTTATAGTCTTTATTCTACTTAGTATAACTGTTCAATTATCCTGTTGTATTTATATTAGTGTGCTTGATTACAGAGCCTTGTCCTAGAACCCTCGTTAAGTATTCCTTCACATGTAGTGAATGCACCATACTACTTTGCAAAACTGAAAAAAAAAGATAATCTTTATTATGGAACTCATTTGGGCCAAGGGTTTTGGGTAAGGGAGTGTGAATTTAGTTTGGAAAGGTGAAATAAGGTATATTAAGTATTTTATACAAAGCTATTCCCCTGGTTTACTAATTTAAAATATTTTATTGTGTACTGCTTAATCTTTCCTCTTAATTATAGTTATTTCAAGACCAAAATGGGCAATACAAAGTCAGGTAGTTATATACCTTGTCACTGGTATTGAAATAATATGAAAGAAAGCATTGACACTTCACATATAGAGGACAGAACAGATGGCCTTAATGTAAGCGACCCAAGAGAGAAAAGATTGGAAATATTTTTTGAGGTGATTTTGTATAGACTGAGGCCAGTTTAGAGAACTGAAAGGGATGTTTTACATTTACAGATTAATCTGACAATTTAGTAAAGCATGCATATAATCAGCTTTTTGGTAGATTATAGACTACCTTCATGCTGCCAGTGTACTCTGAACTCTTGCTTGGTTTCTCACCTGCTTTTGATATTGGGCAGTCGATTCTCAAATTTATTTTATATTCCAGACTATGAAGAGGTAGGTAATTTCCAAAGATTGATAAATCATGGCTAATTCTCATTATACATAGAAGTTGTGATATTTGTGAAATAAACAGTATTAAATATAAACTAAGATATAGGATAACATATTTCATTACTACCAATTTAGAGCACTCTGTGTGAAAACAAATACAAAAATGTTCTAGCTTTTTCTCTTTTCCTCTCCCCTCTTGTTTTGCTTGTGCCTCTTCAACAATTTCAAGTTATACTTTGACAGGGTGACTATGACAGCTGAATGTAACAAATATATGTGTAGTCACACCAAATGAAAACACAAGAACCCAAACACCAAAAGTTTGCTCATGTAGGTATGAACTATTCACTGTTGGGTGTTATATAGACCCCACTTCACAAAAAAGGAAGAAAATACCATCTAAGTAATTTTAAACTTTTCTTGTCATTTATGTACATGCTATGTGAGAATATAATTTAGATGTGTAATATATTACAAACTTTCTCTTCATGGGTGTCACTGAACTGCATTGCTGAGAGTAACTGTGCATTCTCACATCAGCATCTCCTATTCTGCATTCTTTCTCTTTCTCTCTGCTGTAAGTGTGAGTGAGGGGACACCTGGTATTTTAATTCTCTTTCTTTTATACTTTATATTGTGTGTGCATCTAAGTCATACATGTGTTGAGGACCTAATATTACCAAGGCTAGTTCACTTAAGTGAAAAGTGCCTGTGTCTGATGAATTCAAAGAGAGAAAGCCACTCCATGTTTTCAGAATTTCATAAAAAACAAGACAAGGGGAGCAGGAATGTTCTTAAAGAAGAGTTGAAATAATTTTATAAAATGTTATATTGGTTTTGTGACAGAAAATGTTTAATTTATGAGCAATTCTTAATTCAATCAATTACCACAAGTTAACGATCCTATCATTATAATTTTGTCAGCATATTCTTTAATGTGTTAAGTTAATCTGTTTCAATTGTGTTTTTTTGTTTATCATTTTTCCTTTTTTTTAGGTTGGACCATAATTTACAATCTGTAAATGCATGGATTTTTAAGGGATGATGCAATCAGTATTTGTTGTAGTCATTAAGTTAATAAAAATATTTACACTTATTTTAAAAAAAGAATAGATCCAAAAATTCACAATGGAAGTGAAAGTATTATCCCTCAAGGAAGCCCAATAAGAAAATTTACTAAGGAGTTTGCAGAATCTGAGTACCAAAAGTATGAATCTAAAGCCAATCCCATGACAAAGCAGAAATTACAGAAAGAAAAAGCATCTTTCATGTGCCGAGTCTGTATTTTCTCCAACACATACCTCTCCCTAGACATCATCCTTAATACAGATGTTTGGTTAGGATGAGTTATCTGCTGAGATAGATTTCGGACAGTGCACATATTGATAGTAAATCTAAATGTAATGTGTTATGGTACTTCAGGATCTCTCATTATTTACTATTGGAAATACCCCTACTGAATTAAAAACTGCTTTCATGACTTGATTTGAATCTATAATTGCTGGAATAGAACCTAAAGCCTAAGGAAGAATATTAACAATTTATAGGAAATCTTTAAGAGATTGAAAAGGCTAATAGATACAAACCAAAATTTAAATTAAGGTAAACTGATGAATCTGAATTTCAAACAAAGAGTAAAGTTTATAGGATTTGAATTGTAGTCCTTGGAAAAATTTGTTTACAAGCTCTCAGAAAGCAAAGTTTCAGGTTTCTTTCTTTTATCAATTATTCATGATGTTAATAGTGTGTCTGATAGATTTTTCCCCTGTAAAAAAATCAGTCATAATTGCAAAACCTGAAGTCTAAGTGGCCAGTGTGTATAGAATAGACTGACAGTAAAAAATTGAGAACTGAAAGAAGTAAAAGGCAAAGGGCAAAAAACTTTATTCCACTGAGTCAGCAGAAAGTGGGTTTTTTTAAAAGTTAAAATCCAGAAAAGGTTTGGTCCAATTCCTCTATTTCTTCTTAAACCCACAGTTTTCTTTTATCCTGGACGGAAAATGAGGTAATGGACAGGACCTCCCATTTTCTTCAATTCCTTGTCTGCAGAATTTGCTACAGAATTACTTTTTCTCACTGAACTCTATCATGTGTTACTGAAGGAAATAAAAATATTGCCTTATTGGCTGTGTAGAAAGGAGGGAGCATTTTAGAACAGAGACAGAGGTCAGCATTTGTTTGTGCTGAAGCTTGGTGTCACCATTTGAGTGGCTTCCAATTGAACAGTTCTCTCCCTGACCAGTTGATAGCCTGACACACAAAAGGAAACATCTTATTTCTGATACGTTTCATCTGAGGAGACAGAAGGTACCATTAACCCATTAGAAAAGCCACTGGCACACCTTGGTGCTAAAAACATTTTTTTTTCAAAGTAAACATCGTATTGTGTAGACCTGAAAGGCTAGGAAGTAACACATTCTGGTGGCCTGTGTGTCACTGCCTCTTACATGGAAGGACATTTCAAACCTTGGGTATTGTATACTCACCTCTAGATTTGTGAAATGTGCTTTAGGGAAAAATTTGTCAAAAACATAATGAACTAGTGAATCCTGTCTGTTTTTTAAAAATTATTTTGCTAAGTATGCTTAACATGAGATATCCCCCTTAAGAATTTTTTAAAATTTTATTTTGTTGTTGCAGTACAATTTTCTATCTTTTACTACCATCCCAGCCCACCCACCCAGCCCTCCCACCTCCCTCCCATTTCCACCCACCCCTAGTTTTTTATCCTTGTGTCCTTTATACTTGTTCCTGTGAACCCTTCCCCTTTTCCCCTGAAATTCCCCTGAAATTCCCTCTCCTCTCCCTTCTGAACACTGTCAGACTGTACTCTATTTCAGTGTCTTTGGTTATATTTTGCTTGTTTCTTTGTTTTGTTGTCTAGGTTCCTGTTAAAGGTGAGATCATATGGTATTTGTCTTTCACTGCCTGGCTTACTTCGCTTAGCATAATGCTTTCCAGTTCCATCCATGCTGTTGCAAAGGGTAGGAGCTCCTTCTTTCTTTCTGCTGCATAGAATTCCATTGTGTAAATGTACTGTAGTTTTTTATCCATTCATTTACTGATGGGCATCTAGGTTGCTTCCAACATTTGGCTATTGTAAATTGTGCTGCTATGAACATTGGGGTGCATAGGTTCTTTTGGATTGGTGTTGCAGGGTTCTTAGGATATAATCCTAGCAGTTGGAATTGCTGGGTCAAAAGGTAGATCCATTTTTAGTTTTCTGAGAAAATTCCATACTGTTTTTCCCTTAAGAAAATTTTAAGTGGACAATACAGTATTTTTGACTGTAGGGATGATGCTGTAAAGAAGTGTTTATTCATCTTGCTTAACTGAAACTTTACACCTGTTGATTAGAGATTCATCAATTTCTCCTTCCCTCAGTCCCTAGAAACCATCATCTACTCTTTGATTCTTTGAATTTGACTATTTTAGATATCTCATATAAGTTGAATCACAGAGTACTTGTTTTTCTGTGACTTACTTACTTCACTTAGTATAATGTCCTCAGGGTTCATCCACATTGTTGTATAATACAGAATCTTCTTTTTTAAGATTGAATAATACTCCATTTTATGTATAGGCCTCATTTTTTTAACTATACATCTGTCAGTGGACATTTAGGTTGTTTACAGATCTTGGCTGTTTGAATATTGTTGCAATGAACATTAATGTGCTGTATCTCTTTGAGATCCTGATTTCAATTCTTTTGCATTCTCAGATGTGGGATTTCTGTAGTTCTATGCATAATTTGTTCTTTGCACATTACTCTTAAGAAAAAAAATCCAGTTTTTTAAGATTTACAAAGCTCTGGAAGATTGAGCTCAACATCATCTCTCAAGTCTCATTTATGACTTCGCACTTTTCTGCACTGTGTGAATCTGAACACACTTGTCTTTTGTCTCTTACTTCAATGTATATAGCATTTTATTTGGTTTCTGAGACTTCTCAGTGTTGTTCTTAGAAAATCATGAACTTTTCTTTCCTTGGGTAACTCATACTACATTGTCTAAATTCAGCTTTTCCTACAAGTTTCGGTTAGGTGTTCTCACATCACTTCTTCTGCAAGGGTAGCAAAAATCACAGCTTACTGTACTCATCTTTTCGTATATTTTTAGGTCTCTTCCCATTTCAAAGCATCATGAGATCATAGACCGAATTCATCTGTTTTACCATCACATGCTTGACATGTATTACATGTTCAATAAAATCTGTCTAAAGGATGCATGAATGTCTACTGCCACTGCAATAAGCAGAATTTGTAAAGATACATTTAATTTTTAGGATGTTATACTTGATTATGAAAGAAATAATTTGGGGTCATTATCAAGGATAACAATAATATTAATAGCATTTCTTTGTTGCATTTCTACAATGACTAGGCACTATATTAAGAGCTTTAATGTGTTATTTTACCTTACCCTTATAATAGCTCAACCAAGTGGATCTATATTTCCCACTTACACATAATAAACTAAGACTCAGTAACTTATGCAACTAAACAACAGGAAAAGTCAGAACTTGAATGCAGATCTGTTGTCAAAGATTATCCTAGTGTCATTATACTAAATGGCTCATGCCAAGACATTCAGAGAGTAACTTACGCTTTTAGTATTTGATTAATTTCTGTCATTAATACTTTTAAATTATGAAGTAAGTACTTATGTGATAGAAAATTAACTAAATAAATGAGGGAATATTTTAGAAGCACACTCTTTCTCCCTGGCACTATGAGCTTAGCATGATATCTAACAAATATCCATGTATCTTCTAGGAATCCTAATTAACACTTTACTGTCTTTGCTTACTCACATCACATATTACAATGCCCAGTTTCCAGATTCTCATGGTTGTTTACTGTTTCTCCGTGATAGCTATCATTACTTTGCTGTAGGGCTTTGGAACATTATAATTTTAACCATAAATATTGTTGCTGGGTTTCAAAAATAAAAATAGCAGACAATACTGTGGCAATCATTTAACCTCCACATTTGTGAGGTGGTAACCTTGATTATCATCACTTGATAGTATGCCACTTGTATTGGTAAGGATGCTGAACTTATAAAATTAAGTCATTAATAAATGGCAGAGCAGAGATAAGAATCTGAGCTTTCTGACTCCAGAAGTAGCAAACTTTAGGTGTTAGTGCTTCTTGCAAGCAAACAACTGGAAAATAATTCCTCCTCTTTCTGCCATTTGTCCCCTGCCACAGTTCAGACAGAGAGGAAATCTTTATTTCTTAAATATAGACATGTGGTTTATTATTTCAGAGCACATTTTTATTGCAAAAGATTTTGCAATTTCAAGTACTCCCAAATGCCTCTATGCATAACCTGAGAGGTTTCTTATCTGAATATGAATTCTAAATAACTTTTAATTTAATCTTAGTTGCTTTAGGAAAGACATTTTAGGCTTTGCCCTCTTTGTTTTACATATTTTATACAAATATTATTTAAATGATTACAGAATAGAGTACAAACCTTATGTTTTAAATTGAAGGCATACTTCTAATATTTAACAACAAATTCTTTCAGTGAATTAATCACCAAGTTCCTTGCATCTGGATTCATTGCCATGATTTGGTGGTAGCATTTGATCTGACTCGAGAGGCTATAGGTAATATGTGATAAATTGCTTAGCAAATTAGAAATTAGAACCTTTGACCTGTTGAATTAGGCTAGGGCAGCTGTAAATTGAAGAGAGGTAGTTTTCGACATGCAATGCAAGAAAGTGAGTACTCAGCGACAGGTATAACTTCTTTCTTACTATCATGTCTGAAAATGCAGGTGCGATCCTTGATGGCCTATGTTGCTTGGGGATTAGACACCTTAGCCGAAATACTTAGCACACACTTGTTTGGGAGACTTCCTGATATTTACAACAATATTTCTGGATGTTACCTTGCAACCAGAGTCATCACTGTTTTAACAAATTGCCAATCTTCTAAGTTTCTTTAAGATTTGGGACTTGCCAGAAAAGTGCCATGGAGAAAACATAAATCTGTTTCTGTTTATAAATATGATTTTGGTCTGATCAAGCATGAAAAAGAACATTAAAAATATTTTGAGGTACCATGCTGTGACCAGTCATAACCATAAATATAAACTGTTTTGAAATTACTTTTATTACTAAAAATGGAAAATAGTAACATAAGAACCTGAATGGAGAATATATGGCTCAAAAATATATATTAACAAACATTGTCATTAATAACAAAGTGGTCAAGATTAGCTAAAAAGGTAGAGTTTCATAAAATCTCCCCGAAGGAAGATTTCTGATATTTTGCAGATATTGATAGCAGATGGAGAAAAGAAATGGCTCTTCTCCGAGTCCCCGGCTAGTGGGGAAAATTCTGGGTTAATTTGGTGTTATTTCTGGTCTCCAGTAAGCCTTCTTCTACTCAGAGAATGACAATGCATAACATTCTCTGGAGATGTGAAAACTAAATAGCAGCATCTGGGATACTAGTTTCTCAAGGTAAGATGATCATGGTCCTTGGAGAAAGACAGCTTTACATACCGCATTTGATTGTGCAGTCTTGAATTGCTCATCTGTAAAGCCCTTTTGTTGACTGAAGGATTGTGAGTCAGAATGAACAAAGACATACTCACATTATAGCAGATATGTGGACATACACTTAAGTCTAAGTGTCAAAGCTCAGCAGATATTTTTATAAAAGGAATATCTCACTTGCCAAGAGTGACACTTGAAAACTAGGTTTACTTAGCATCTCTGAGTCTCATAAAGATTACACAGCAGCCAAAACACTATTGAAAGCAGAAGAAAAAAGTAAGCACCTTATTACTCAATGATTTTGCCTTGATTTTCTTCTAACTGAAAGAATATATATTAAATAGAATAAGGTATCAGTTACTCAGATGTGCTAGCTGTTAATTAAACTACTTTGTTTAGAATGTGATTAATTAAAATATATTCCTACTAATCTATTTACTAATATTTTTAACAGATATTTTCTGTATATCAAATAGAGGTGTTTGTCACTTGATATGCCTACATTTTCTAGTTTCCTGAGTTTGGTCCTTCTATAATTTATAATACAAATACTTAAGTTTTCATCCTATGCATACAGAAAACCTGGTAGTTACTCCTCATTAATAATTTCTAAAGGCACTCATCTTTGGAGTCGTAGTTTTTAGTTACCTCTCACTCTGAATCCTTGCTTCCACTATATTCTAAACAGTGCTTGCTTGGCTCTCACTCACCTCCTGCAGCTGGTTCTTCCTCTCCAGCGGGGGCTCACCAAAAGGTATGTCACAGATTCTTTGTAATCCCTAAATCAGTTAGAGAAATCAGACTGTAGTAGCATGAGAGTTTTCCTCATGCGTGGGTATACTGGATAGAGCTACATCATGTACACTACCAGAAATGACTGAGAACTGAATGCTAGGCAACCTATTCTCAGTTCCTCAGACTTTCCTCCTACTAACAGCTTCCTCTCCATAAACAACCCCACATACCTACACTTTGAAACCTCTCCTTTTAAAAAAACCATGCCAAACATATTAAGGTGTTAAAGTTAGTTGACTGAACAAGTAAGACTCAAAGAGAGATTAGGAAACAAGTTGTTTTTTTTTCTCTCTCATTGTCAACCTCGCCCATGCGCATGCACAAACACCACACACACAGATTTCACTCAAACGCTCTCTCTCTCTGAGCTTGTTCTTCCTTTGGGAAAAGTCCATTTAAGTAGAGTCAAAGATGTCTCTCTGTCCCTTGATGCTCCACACACCAGTGGAAAACATTCACTATCCCTGCAATTCAGTTACTCTTCCCCATCCCGTGCGACCAGCAGGAGAGCCCGAGCATGTTTTCCCATAAAGATGTCAGAAACTCAACGAACATGCAAGGCCTCCTAAAACCCAGGCTTAGAATTAGTATGCTGTCACTGCCAACTTGGTCTATTGGCCAAAATAATTTATATGTTTGTATACAAAGTCAAAGACCAAGGAAATATACCCCACCCGTTTCCTGCGGAAAATTGCAATTTATGTGATGCAAGGGGTGTTTACAGGGAAAGATGGAAAATGAGAATAATACTGCAATCCTCTCCAGTTGGTATCAGCTACTGTACCTCAGCACATGGAAGAAGCACTTCTTCGTCTTCTGTCATTATTATTGTGAACAGCACACATATTAAAGTCTATTGCTATTTGATTCTCTCTCTTTTCTTCTTGGTGGTTTTTAAGACTTTTTTCTTTCCGTTGATAGTCTGTGTATTAACCTCAATGTTTCAAAATATAGATTTATTTTATTTGCCTTGTTTGGTACTCGGGGCGTATTCACAATGTAACATTTTTTTCCAATTCTGGGAAATTATCTAAAAATATGGCTTCAAAAATACCACTCTACCATTTCCTTCGATCTCATTTAGAACTCTGTTGTTATAATGGGATAAATTGGTTCATTTCAATTTATTCTTATTTTTAATGTTTCTTTCTTTTTGTGTCTTTCTCTCAGTCTTGGTTCTGCATATACCTTAGGACAGTATCTTATTTCATTAATTTTCTCTTCTCTGTTCAGTCACAATATGTATTAGCAAGTGAACACCCTTCCATGATGATAATTCTCATTTTCAAGACTTTGAACTGGTTCATTTTCATGTTCACCGAATACTATATCATGCCTGCCTCTTTTGATTTCTTAATTTGTTCCTTTTCTAAAAAAAATGAAACTCCTTTCCTTCATCTCTTAGAGCAAATGAATCACGTTTACGTTAAGGTGTGTCAGACAATTCTGCATATACATTATACATCAGCAGTGCTTTCCAACATTAATGTACATCTGAGTTACCTGGTAGTTATATTATTATGTGGATTTTCATTTGGCAGGTCTGGCATGAGATCTGTGATTCTGCATTTCTAATAGGCTCCCAGGTGATGCTGATACTTGGGTCCAAATATAAATATCCCAGAGTTCATGATCTGGGACTTCTGAGTTCATGACCTTGTACTTTTCACTGTCATTTTTAGCCTTAATGTATTTGAGATTTTTGTTTTCAGTCTCAGCTTGAGCAGAAACTATTCTGTTGACTTTGATTTCTTGTTTTCTTCCTCAAGCTCTTTGTATCCTCTTCTATCTCCATTTTTAATGGTTTTCTGACTTTCCCCACACTTTGGGTTCCTGGTCCAGAACCAAGTCTTTTAATAATGCTTATGTACCCTTGGTGTGTGGATATTGAGGATACATAAGGTATGTCCAAAAAGGCGGTGAACAGTTTTGCTCATTCCTAATCTTGAGACTATATCTGTGTCTTCCTACTTCCCCAGGAGGTGGGTAGCAAGAGTTCCCTTTTCTGCCCCAGCCTTATTTCATGCATGGAGACCTTGAGCTCCTACACAAGTCATTAGTTTCAAGCAGTGAGTTAGGTCCCACTTCATGCCTTAATATCTTACATGGAGCACTGTTTATCCATGTTATTCCTCAGGTGCCCAACTCCTGGGTTCAATAGGCCTCCAACTTTAATTCCACTCACCACTTTGCATTTCTATTTCCATTGCCTCCACAGTAATGTTTGTCTTCTTTTCGAGCACAGACATACATCTTGCAATAGTTACCTGTTATTGTTATATAGTTGGAACAGAAAAAGTGGATTAAAAGTGAACATACAGAGACATCTCAACTAGCTGTCTTTTTGTACATTTCTTAGCTGGATCAGAATATCTATCTTTGGAATGAAATTTAAGCACAGACCTTAAAACCACAGATGCAATAATTATTTATAGTAATAAATTGGTTATATCCTTTTATATATCATTTCTTTTTCTACAAAATGAAGCCCAAGCTGTATACCTTGTTTGTGAAAAATATTCCAGGAGTTGTAAAAAAATGTTAGGAAGAACTGTCACATATAAAAAAGCAACTTCTCCAATAACTTAAACAGAAAATAAGACATTTGGGCATTGATTGGTAACATTTAGGTTTGTATCTGTGAAACCCACAAGCGAACATTAATTCACATATTTAGTGAGTGCCTCTGTGTGTCCACAATGAGTCTGGATAATTCAGTCAGCAAACCCTCCCATGGTACTGAACATAATGCTGAAAATGTCATTTATTTGGTACAACTGCTTCCTTACAGGGTTGTCTAATAGCTGCTTCAGAAAAAATAATTTAATAGGTTTCTTTAAAAAATATCAAAATGAGCTTCTACAAGTTGCTTTGGTAACATATTCAAGGGACTTTGGAGTCCAGTGGCCATGGAGTGGAGTGGAGTAGAATCTTCTCACAGTAAAGGCACAAGATTTCAGCACAGCCTGAATTCAGAATCCAACTTATTCTGAATTCTGTGTGACTCAGTGGCTTCTACAGAAAAATACAATAGACTATTACTTTTGCTCTAACAAATTATTGTGAGGTTCAAATTAGATGATAGGCATAAATAACTTTTTAGAAAAGTTAAATAAGAAAAACAGTGAAAAGAAGGACAATGAATTTAAATTAGCTATAAATATGGCTTCACTTTCAAGACTACGTGAACCTATTCTTGTTCAGAAAAGGCAACCAAGAACTGAATTACTTTAGTGGTCAAATCTAATTGTATAGCCATATGGTGCATAAAAAATATACTTCCTTTAGTATGATGTGCCTTTCCAGGAGGCCTTGGGCGAACACTTTCTTACACTGCTCCCTCTTACTGCTTCTCTTTCCTTTTTTACTTTTACAACATCCTCCTTACCTTTTGGTTAGTGGGTCATAAGCTCAGAATGAATTCGGAAGCTGAAACATATTTCAGCAATTAGCACCCTAGAAACTCAAGCTGTTTTTTGGCAATATTCTAAAAAGATGATTTCAGCACCTTTCATCCCCAGCTTGTTTGATAATTCACATTCCCATGTCCTTGGACTTGGCAGGCTCTCCAGTGCTAGAGGCACATTCTTAGGTTGGTGAGGAAAGTGTGAGCAACTTGAAGATACTAAATAGGGACATTAGCTACATCTGAACTAGATATACTGAGTTAGTAGGCTTTTGTTCCTGGCCTGTTCTCTCTATTTTTAAATGTGATTGTGCTCAGAGTTATTCTGAACATTTTAGTTAACTCCCTGCCATCCACCTACCTATCTTATTATTAGCTACTCTCTCCTGAAATATGTTTAAAGGAGTTAAAAAAGAGATGAAACAAAATGTCTTCCGAACTGCTCTACCTCTGGCTTCAGAGGAGTGAACAGACTCTTAGCTACTTTTATACCTTATTTCTCAGAGGCAGGGATGACGGAAAACCTAAAAGAAACTAGGGAATTTGGTCTTACATGAAAAGTCGTTTATATTTTAAGTCATTTTACACACTCAGACACAGGCGATAATGATCTATTCAGGAAGAATTCATGTTTAGTCCTTCCCTAATTAAAATAGGAATGACATTATGGACATTAACTAAAAAGGATAATTACATCAGGTTTTGTTTAAAGGGTAAATAGCAGTTTTTCCTCCACTATCTCAATTCACAAACAAATGTTTCTGGACCAGTCAAGTGTATGTCTTATTTCTCTCCAAATTAGATCTAATTAAAAAGTCACTAAAGTGACCCAAAGCCTTAGGAGTCCTATGGGAAACCTGCATGAACTCACTACCAAGACTTTATATCATCTCTTTGGGCCACTTGAATTCTCTTTCTTCCTTTCTTCTCTTCAGCTGTTTGCTCTAATAAGTGGTGTTTCAAAGATTCTAATTTTAAAATTGCATGATCAAAAACGCTAAAAATAAAAAGTAAGAATTTTTGGACTGAGTTTAATTTTTGTACATATTCAACAGTAAAAACAGGGTGTATAACTGGTTGGAAAGTGGCAAAATCTTCAAAATCAGGAGGTTAAGTTTCTGGTCCTAACTCTGGTTGATTCATTGTATTTCTAAAAAATGAGTCTCGCAATTGAGGCTGCATGTCAAATATGCCACTAACTTTACTACTGTTTGGTACCAGACATACTACGAGGCCCACTGCTAGGTTCTCAGAATCAGAGTCTTGGCAGTCGTGTATTTTTAAAATGTTCCCAGGGGGTTCTGATGTGTGCCCCTCAATGACAAACACCAGAGCAGCTGACAGCTAAGTTTTCCTGCTAGTTTGACAAGGCATACTGTCACGCATCCGCCATTACAATATCGCACACAATGGTTTCGCTACCCCCAAAATTCCATGTTCCAACTTTTCATCTTTTTTAAGCAAATGAAAACATCTGACAAAGATGTGGATATAGGACGTTATGCATTTGTGAAAAAAATAATGTATCAACATTAGCTCATTAACCTTAAAAAAATGTACCACCACACCAATTCAAAATGTTAGTAATAGAGAAAATGGAGGCTGGGGATGGAAGGAGGGATGGAGTAGGGTCAGTATATGGGAATTCCTTATACTTTCTGTTCAATTTTTCTGTAAGCCAAAAATGTTTTAGAAATAAATTCTATTAATTAAAAGAAAATAGTTAATCATATTAACTTCAAAAAATGCAAAAGAGACAAAAACGGATAATAATTCAATTATTCAAAAATGGAGGTGGCAACCCTGGACAGTGCCGTTCAGTTGGTTGAGTTGGTTGGAGCACTGCCCATAGAACAAAGGGAATCAAACCCATAACCCTTTCAGGGCACATACCCAGTCAGGGCACATACCCAGTTCAACTCCCAGTTGAAGTATGTATGAGAAGGCAACCAATTAATGTTTCTCTCTCACATTGGTCTCTCTCTCTCTTTCTGTCTTTCTCTGTCTCTGAAAGCAATGATAACAATGTCCTTGGGTGAAGATAAAGAAAATAGAAGTAGCAAGAAGCCCAAATAAGAGAAAGCTCAAGTATATACAGAGTATTGTAATGGACATCTTGCTGTTTCTTACATTTCAGTTTCAATTAGTTAATTAATTCTCTTCTCAATCCATTTTCATGAGTGATTAGAAGTGAGAATTTGATTTTTGTTTTATTTACAAATAAGGAAATTATCATGCAGTCCTAGTAAATATTTCAAGCAGACTTAAACAGCAGTTTCTTCTGTTGTCACTAACAGAGCCATTAAACTGTGAGTTCTTTTTCCAACCCTCTTTCTATACATTGCAGACTCCTTTCGGCTCTTCTCAAGAGTTATTGAGATAGCTTGAGATATTGTTCCACTACACTTATCATTCTTCACATTTTTATTGAAGATATTTCATTGGTATGACAACAGGTCTGGATTAATATATAATAAACATCTTTTTAAGCAGTGACCAGTCCTTTGATGATTTGGCATAGCTATACTATTATGATAAATTACCTGAAGCAAGTTCAACCTGATAACTATGAAAAAGGTTACATTGTTCTACAATTATCCCTTTAATCAATGTCCCAGGATAATCATTCTGCCTAAAAATATGTTTCTCAATACAAATTTCATTATCTAGGTGATTCTCATCACTAATCATTAGAGTGCGATTCTCCATATTCTTAACAACTCTTACTTTAACTTAAATGGGTAATTAGACTCAATATGCAGGATATTACCTGCACTGTGGTCTTGATAATATATTCTCCATTGTAACTATCTTCACTTCATCCTACTAATAGATGTTCAAAAAGAAAAAAAAGCTCTTATTAAACCTTTCCACAATAAATCATATATCTAAATGAAGATGACTTTTCAAAAAAAAGAGATAATAAAGGACTTTCTTTTATGCCAAGAAAACCTTCTTTAATATTTTGCTATACTGAATATCACTGAGACTTTCAGAGTAATAGAAGGGAAAATCTTTTCAAAATGTTGGCAAAACATTTAGCGATCGTATGTTGTTGAAGATACGGGGGTTTTTTTAGTTGTAACTTTATGGATAAAAGGATACTTCTATGGCTGTCCTGGCTTTGTTTAGTATCTCTCACTAGGCTATATTCGTTGTCACAAAATAGGTTTTAAAGCATTCCTAATCTTTCTGTTACAACACACAGTGAATTTGTGAGGCACTACTAATGCACACAAGTGTCGAACACATTTTAGGTTAACCTTCAACTTTTACATTACCATATATGAAAGGACATTATGCATTACTGTCACTTGTAAAATGTTTTCCTCTCTTATATAATGTTTTTCTCATGCTCATGCCAGTGTTTAAGCTGTGTTTATTAATAATAAACTGATTATGATTTGGCTTGTGCTTTAAGAATATGTGAACTACTTGCATTTTAGTTTGGGTAACACAGCAATTCCAGAACCAGTCCCCAAGATAAAACTAATAAAAGCTGCATCTTGGCACTCTTCTATGTGTTTACTGACTCCAGTTAACAATTTAATTTAGTGGAAGCATTATAATTATTGTTATTCTTTATACTTTAGGTTTTAAAAATTACAAGAATACTTTATTTCTCAATGTGGAAACATTTGAAAATTGGTTTTGTTTTCTCTTTTATATATTTTTACTTTATGGAAAAGTCATATGGTAAAACTACATACAGTAAAATTTTTATTCAGAAACAATAAGGGTGTATTTTTATGCTATTATATAATCAACATGCTATGTAGGTGTTTATTTTACCAGTGAAGAAAAAGGTGACACACTCTCAGTCTTTAGAATATTAGATACAATTTTCAGGAAACTTTCTCATATCCTTCCTTTCCCCAGGAAAGTAAACATACGCTATTTCCTTTAAAACAAGATCCTGTCCATTTGCTTGCCAATGATTGTGGTGGTCTGCAAGGAAAAGAAAAAAATACATTTCACCATTCTGTGTCACAATGACTTACACCAGTTTAAGCAACAGACTTCCTAAACCAAGACTTATCACTTCAGGGTTATTTCCACGTGACCTGTGGAGAATGCTCATGAATAGGAGGAGAAAGCATGTGGCTTTCTCTGCTGTAGGGCTGAACTCTTCAGTGTGAGACTAGAAGGCAGTCCTGAGTGTTGTGAAGCAATCATTAAGTTACACGCTTGTCATTTCTTGTACAGTCACTCAGAACTAATGCACATCACTTTTTCCAATTATAATCATTCCACCATTTAACAAGCACAAAAGGCCTTAGATTCCAATTTGCCACTGATGCCTCGCTCTCACTTGCTTATTTCTTGGCATTTCTGTCTTGCTAGGTTGTGCACAGCTCCAATAATACAGAGAACTGTCCTTTCCTAAAACAAACTTGCAAACGGAGGCGACAAGAACAGCTGGTCTCACATTAAAGGGCAGGCCATTTTCACTGTTTTGATAATTTTTTCTGTTCTTGCAATTCTTTTCTGTTGCTATAAATACATATTATTCCTTAGTTTCCTTATTGCCAAAGCTAAACATAAATCACATAGTGATATACTATATATGTTTCTGTTTAGGCATCTCAGCTGGTCGTATCAAACCTCCTTTCGTATGTCTCATTTCATTTAGTTTCTCAAATCTGTTTCTGTCTTCATGAGCACATGTACACAAACAAGCAATCACCAGGCTAGAGAAACATCATTGTCTTCATACTTTGTTAGCTTCTGCTTCCTTCAGTAACTATTAACATGTCGGAATGAGCCATGAAACATGCTAGCTTTGGATCCTCAGCCTTAAACAAGAGCTACATATGAGGGGAAATTGGTATTTTCATTTGCTGCATATGCTTTAATGATATTAAGCAATCTAATATGGTGAATATGCCGGATTTCAGTAATGCTTCTCTTGAGGATTTTAAACGGTAATGGCAATTTAAAATGACAGCCTTACATTTATATAGCTCCTTTCATCTCCGAGGTCTTTACACTTTATAAAGTTATATGGAGCAATCATTTCACTCACCCACCACAGAAATCCTGCCACCTCCAGGGCAAATCTGGGCTTGCTTTCAAAACTGACTCAACATTACAGATAATTATGACAAGAGGAAAAAAGCCACAGTCAATGAAACCTGAATAGGGAATACAGAAAGATAAAATAATTTCCAAAAGAAGTTTTTGCCAAAAGGTAAGAATCAAGCACACAAAACAAATTCCCTGAGGTCATTTAATAACCACCAGAGCATAGGACTGTGAACTCCCAGGCCAGCCACTAGAGAGCATTTCAGGGATAACTCATTTAAGCCTAATTCTCTGAAGGTTGATTTAGTTCAGTGAAAGTAAAAATTCAAAAAGAGTAACAGTTCTTAGGCAGAAAAAGGCTTAAATATTAATATTATAAATAAAGATATGGTTTTTTCTTGCTTAAAACAATACCAATTTACCTCTATCTGTGCATACTTTTAACACTAGACAAAGGTTTAAACAAACACACACACTCTCTCTCTTTGACACCTAATACTTTTGAAAATTATTTACAGATATGTTACTCTGAAAGCATTTTAAAGGCTTCTCAGAAATTATGTGGTCACTTTTCCTTGCTGTAGTTTATATTTATATTTAGGAATTATGTAAGGAAAACTAACAAATTTGCATTTCGTTCTGGGTCCTTGGGCATGTGGTTAACATGCTCTGAGTCATTTGAGGCTCTGTCTAGTGGAGGAGAACTAAACTCTAACTCTAGACTGATGTCAGCAGTAATCAAATAGGAAGTAGTCGTTACCAGCACAAAGATGATCCAGATGGTCACCTCTGCCCCCTCTTGACTACCTTTTGCTGCCTGGTAATGCCATTGTTGCTGGTCTGCCTACATTCCTCAAACCCTCTAAACCAGGGCAGCCAGCATTTCTAGGGTATCCAGAATGAACTAAGGTTTTGGGGTCAGCCCAAGCACTGTTGAGAGATGGATGCTTTCTTTTTTATTTTCCACTGTCTTCACCTCACAGCTGATCTGTTCTGCATTCAGCATCATTGAAAAAATTAGGGAATGTGTAAAAGTGAATTTAGTTCAGTTTTTAAACTCTTACCTAAATCTTAGGCACTCTCAAGGAAATGCTGGGATTTGAGACAGTCATAAAATGTAGAAATAGCAGCTGGGTGAAGCATTGCCTTTTAATAAATTAATTATGTGGGGTGGAGTTTTAATTCAAAAATAATTGCATTACCTTAAGAAATTATAAAATTAACATATTTGTTAAAACAATCTAGAAAAGAGAAGCAAATAGAAATAAAGAAGAAAATTTCCACCCCTAGAAATAACTGCCATTAATACCTTAAAAAAGAGTCTCCTATATCCTTGTTTTTATATATATCTTTCCAATGTTTTTAAAAATATACGAATACTCAGTGGTCTGCTGGTAAATGTTTAACAACCTACTCTACAGGAAAATGAATAAAGCTGTGATTTGTGTAGCATTCATCAGTTCCTGTGGTGTAAGTGCTTTCCCCATGGCTGATTTTAAGCTACTAATGTGAAGAAACTGAAGATGGGAAGGGACGTGCACAATGGGTTCTTATGTGTGGGTATAAGCTGCCCCAGCTCCTCCTTGGACTCCACATACTAATGGTAGCCTTTCACCCAATAGTATTTCAAGAGCATCTTTTCTTATCAACAGATGTTCCTCTGCAAAATCACTTTAAAGCTGTGTAGTATTCCATTTTGTGAATAGGTCTTACTGTATTTAATCAATCCCCTTTTAGCTTTTGTCTAAATTTGCTCTCACTAACAAAATTGTGATTAATATCTTATAATCATTATACACATTCTTATTCTTAGATCTCTGTAGCACCCGTTTACCAACTAGTAAGATGAGTGAAAGCAGAGAAATCACTAGGGGACTTGGATATTTGGTTAGGGTAAACTGAGGATAAAAAAACTTGAATAAGCCTCAGAGACCTGAAAAACATAAGTGAGAGAGGCAGGTTGGGTGGGAATTCTGGGGAGCTAAGAAATTCATGCGCTACCATAGTGGAAATGTAAGCCCCAATGCTTCCAGATTTGCTTACTTTTTAAAGGGAAACTTCCTGAATACTGTAAAAACACCTTTGTGGACCAGCTATGGTCTATGTGCAAGAGTTTCCCACCCATATTAGTCACCAGCACTGGCTGCAGGGTTCAAGATATTGACATCTCTACCTTATCTATCTCTTTCTCAGCAATTTATACAATATTTCTTGATGGTAAGCTCCAAGTGGTATTTCTAACATGACAATTTTAACATCTCAGTACTGTAGGCAAATTAACAAATGTTGAAACTCAGCTGTTCTCTAGAACTAATGTACATTTTTTCTCTTTTTTAGATGATACTGGAGGTTTGAGTACAGCCACCAGGTGCCTGTCCTCTTGCATGACTTATTGCACATCTTTGGACTGTCAAATATGTAACGTCCAGCTGTCAAGAACCCAAGAAATGCCAAGCTGTCTAGTTAGAGGGGAAAATCTATAGAAATGTGCTTCCCATGGAATTTTATTCCTAGGGTCCAGGCAAGAAGATGAGTGTCCTTGTGCTAAAAGGAAATGAACAAACCCACTTATTGCTTCATGCTTTACTGACAGCCCTTTGTGTATAACACTGTCCTTTTGAATCATCTGTATAGTTGATTTAAATTTATAGCCTGTTTCATACACTTAGGGTTACAATGCAGCAAGTTCCAGTTGAAGAAATTTATTATATTTTTATATCTTTTGTAAACAGAACACTAGTAGTGTAAGGACAGAGACACTTTCAGACCTCAGAAACATCCAGCCTTTTCCCTACTTTATGGAATAATACCAAAAATGTATTACATTTTTCCTGTTTGGCAATTGCCTCACTTTGAGACTTCTACCAACTATCCTTCATAGTAAATAAATGCTCAAGTGTAGTATACATTCCTCAATGTGGACTATTTTAAGGCAAAAAGATAAGTGTTAATATTATAGCTCTAGTTTTCCCCTGTGTTTTTTTCATATTTAAAAACAAAAACTTTTGTAGTGGGTACAAATTTGTGAAGACTGAGGTGAGACCCTTGGTTCAGCAATTATGTGCTAACAAATTCAGGAGACAGTGAGGTATGTTTGAATCTATCACCAACTAGTAACAAGAGCTTGATTAATCCAGTTCCTTGCCCCATAAAAGGAAATACTTATAGCCGATTTAATGCATTACAAAGGTTTGTAAAGAGCAAGTGAGTTAATGCACATGAAAGCATTCTGCAATTCCCTTACAAATGTAAGATAGCTTTGTTATCAAGTACCAGCAGTGCAGGGAGGGTGGGGGGGGAGTCAGCAGAAAGGACGTGAAGATGGGAAATTAAGTACAAAAAAACCTGTTGGTTCCTTTTTAAAAGATTTTATTTCTTTATTTTTAGAAAAGGGAAGGGAGGGAGAAAGAGAGGGAGAGAAACATCAATGTGTGGCTGCCGCTTGTGTGTCTCCTGCTGGGGACCTGGCTGGAAACCCAGGCATGAGTCCTAGACTGGGAATTGAACCAGTGACCCTTTGGTTCTCAGGTGGGCACTCAATCCACTGAGCCACACCAGCCAGGGGAGAAAACTATTGGTTCTTTACAGAATTTTCTAAATTTGTATGCAGATCAGATCTGATGCACAATTAAGTATGAGAAACCAATTTAAGAATGAGAGCCCAGATGAAGTAGGCTAAGCCAAAGCAAACTATGGGCTAGAAAATTAACACAAACCCACATTTACATTGTTGACCATCTGAAGGGATTTATATATATCCTGAAGAACATTTACAGACCCCACCCCCAAAAGTACATTAACTCTCAAATTAGTTAAAAATCCCACACTTGTGTTATATTTAAAAAGTTTTCCTGAGTAGGCTGGAGCAGTGATACTTAAACTTTATTGAAAATAAGAATATTCTATAGACCAAGTCAATACTGCATATTTCTGTGATTTGCTTGCAGAGATTATAAAAGAACTGAGCGAGGCTCATGAAGCTGGATCTTAAAAAGAACCACTATGAGTTCAATGCCTTAAGACTGTGGGTAGGAAAGTTTATGGTGTTCTTATGAGAGGGTAAAATAAGAAAGTTTTACCTTTGGATGAATTGAAAATGGTGAGAATATTAAGCCTAAGAAAATACACTGTAGGTTGGTACAGACTGTTGGCATTAATACTTCCCAGTTTGCGTGTGCCTTCCTATACATCCATGCCCTTGAAGAGTCTCCTTGGATAGCAACTCTAAAATCAGTAATGTGGTTTGCTTTGAGTAGTTGGACAATAGCAAATGCAACACCTTTAGGGAATTAAAATGTGTTTTGGTTTTGGGGTGTAACCCCTCTTGTAGCTACTGGGAATCCTGTGACCATCACTACATGAACAAGTCTGGGCCACTTTGCTAGTGACACATGGCCAGTCTCCTCAATGCACTGACCCGATAGCTGGCATCAATCACCAGACATCATTTTGAAACCATTTTACACCAAACAGCAATGACAGATGATGACACAGGCTAAATTTGCAAGATTTAGCTCTGAACTTGTTAAAATTGAGCTTCCACTAAACATTTATCAGAATTCAATAGCAGATAAGATGCTCTAGAGAACATAAGTGAATGGTTAACAAAGGCTTAAGGAAAAGAGTCTCAAAGTCATCTATTTAGAGATTGTAATTTAGACTACGAGTATAAATTGATACTAAAAAACCTAGAGTAGAACCTTAAAAAAACAAAACTTCATTTAATTTTCTCATGGCAAAAGTTAACAAAAAATAGCAAAACCTTAAAGAACACACAGGAAACTAGAACTAGGAACTGAATATCACAGAAAACAAGAAAGAAGAGACTTCTTATGAGTCATAGAGGAAAGGTACCAACTGTTCAGGGAGGCATAAAATACTAACTCAAGATAAGCCTATGGTTTGAGAATTTAAACTGGTGAGTACTAGAAAAGTGATATAAAATTAACTTCAGGTTTTAATGACTAAAAAGGGGAGTTAAACATTGTCAACTACCTTTAGAAAAATTGAATAAAAATAAGATAAAAAGAAGAGACATTTCTAGATATTTACAAAAGGTCAATAAAAATATGTTTTATTAACAGTTTGATGTCTCATTAAAAGAGACATTAATAGCCAAAGGAATGGAGTCAAGTTAAAGACATAAATTTTTTCTGATTTTGATATCTTTGTCTATGATGGATTATGTTTGAAATCATTTCCAGGAAATCCTTAGAGGGAAAAATGTATCTCAGAATGTGATTGTATTTAGAAACAGGCCTTTTAAAAAGATAGTTATGCTTAAAAGAGGTCAATAGAGTTTAGAGTGGCCCTAATCCAATATGATGGATGTTTTTAAAGAAGAGGAAACTCTGACACACAAAGAAACACCAGGAATGTGCACACACAGAGGAAAGGCCACATAAGGACATGGTGAGAAGGGGGCCATATGCAAGTCATTGAGAGAGACCTCAGAGGAAGCCAGATCTGTATAATGAAGTTCTGTAGACTGTTACATTGTGCTGTGTGGGTAGTGGCATCTGCTCTTATATGTTTTCTTTGGATGGCGTGTGTAAAGACTAGGAGTAAACTTGAAGGGTGGACCTCATTCTGGACTTGGTTTATGGCAGCTACTAGAACCTCTTCATGTTGCACTCTGAGGAATTCACATTAATGACAACTTCAGAATAGACACTCATCTGAAAGAGAAAGGGTGAAGGACTCAGAATTATATTTCTTTGAGTATTAAATGAGATGACATATTTTGTACTCCATGCTGATAAAGCTACACTTACATATTTTAACTCCAACTTTCAAGTTTTTACTAATTTGTTAAAAGAAAAATTTAGGGCAGTTGCCCATGAATCTGAAGGATAAGACTATTTTTTAAACTGGGGTTTTATAGTACCTAGCACAGTACTGTAGTGAGTTTGTACATGAGTAAGGTATTAGGTGGGAAGTGGAAAAAACTGTTATCTGTTCTAGCATACTTTTTTTATATATGTGGATAACAAGCTTATATTTCTTAATAATTTTAATTGTGAACATTCACAGTGTATTATATTAAATGACTCAGTTTTCAAATCGACACCTGACTTTGGTGTCTAACCTCACAAGTGTGAAACTTCAGGCAAGTCACTTAACCTCTTTCATCTTAGTTCTTGCTTTTATAAAATGAGTATACTAATATTACCTAATTCACAGGGTAGCTTTAAGGATTAAATGAGATGCATATAAATCTCTCAGTGTGGTACCTGGAAGATAAATTATTCTTTCATCAAACTGACACATTCTAAATACCATGGAATTGCTTCATTTCTAGATTTTTATAGAGCTTTTTTCTAGCACGAATGTTCTTAGAATCTTTTTAAACAATCAAAAAAAGGCTCTCTGGGGGTTAAATATTCCATTATATCTACGTAAATATACATTTTCCTAACTCTGGAGGAAGTTGTATTGCTTTGTAGGCATAAATAATTAGTTTTATGTGGCATTGAATGATTCCAAGTCCAACCGTGTGACAAAAACTTGCCCATGTCTACCTGTTCAGCATAATCTGTTTATGCTGCATTGAAATATCAATTTAGAAATGCCACTTTCCTTGGGCAGCAAGTAATTATCTGGAAGAAACATATTTTATCACTCCCTATGGCTGGTATCAGGCAGCAAATCTTCAGTCCCTGGCACATGATCTGGTGTTTCCTTACAAATTGTGCTGCGGAACAGTACTGTACCATAACACTTTTAAATAAGATCTTGACACAAGTGTCATTGTACAGGCTCGGATCCGGACGACACGATTTTTTTCCCCTTAATTTAAACACACTATTTTTCATCAAATGACAAGCATACATTATGGTCTCCATTCTAACCAAGGCTCTAAAGGCTATTTCAATTTGACTAGAGCGGTTTTCTGCCAAATGGTTACTCTAAGTTACACAGTGCACATTACCCACCAGAAAGCACAGAGTTGATGAGAGTGCACTGTCAACTATCCTGTACATCGATATGGGGTTATTTGATTTGAAATTGGATTCTAGCCTTCCTTGATCTGTTGTATAAATGGAGAAGTATGTGTTGAAGAAATTCTTCCAAAGTTTATGAAGAATATATCGTACTTCCCCTTCCCCCAGAGTTTGCCTTTTACTTTGACTCCAGCACAGATTCTCATCTCAATGATAGATATTCAAAGCTAAAAGTAGAAGACTTTTTTCTTTAAATGGAAAGAAAACTTAGGAAAAATTATTCTATGCATGAATTTCTTCTGTGATATGAGTTGGGTGCAAGTTGCAGACTTTTGTAGCAGAGTGGCTTTGTGACCCTTCTTTAAACATTTAAGACTTAGTTCAGAAGTTCACTGAATGTGATGAGACATGATTCTTAAGTACAGAGCCTTCAAAAAAATCTTCTAAATATATAATATTTTCAGCAAGACATGTCAGTCATTGTCAAGATGAAAGTCGTTTAAATGCTAAGTTCCTGGTAAACTGTATCTCTATTGTAGGGCTCTATTCACAAAGCAATACCTTAGCAGTATGTGTACCGCATATAAAAATATGTCATTTTATTATGAGACACACTGAACCCTGGATATTGTGATGTGAGGTTGGGAGGGAGGGAGTTTGCTATGCAAGTTACATGCTTATCACCGGTATGTGGATGGCCCTGAGGGCAGCACAGAGAACTTCAGAGAAAACATATTAAATGGGCAGGGGGGAAGCATCCTTTTGACCCACATAAAAAGGCCTTTGTGTGGATCTCGTGCGCACAAGATTTTATTTTTGAGTGGATAAAGATGTGCAGTTTCTTTCGAATCAAAGGTAGATTGGCAACACTTTCAGTAAATGGCAAAATAATTATGAGTGTACTTGGTATTCAGTGTAAAACATTTATCACTTTGAATGGCTTTGGCACGAGAGTAGCTATAATAGGCACTCCCATAAGAATCCCTTTGTAAGTTAGCATTAATTGATGTTTCTTTATTGTAATGGCAGTTGGTAAGTTAAAAGACATGGAATTGAAGAAGGAAAATAAAGTGCTTTGGGCAGTCCTTACAGCTTCTGCCAGTGACTGGAAAAAAATAGCTCTAAAATAAAACAGAAACAGTGCCCCCTTGTCTATAAAGAATAGTGTAGACTGGTTGTGTTTGTGTTTATATATTTATGAGCACATACACTTGCTGATGATTAAAATCTAGTCTCTAGCATAGAAAAATGGGCTGTTTCCAAATAGTTTAGAATAACTTTTCTTTTTCACTGCATGTGTGGTAGGCTGATTACAAAATGGCCCCAGTGCTCCATTCTTTCCCACAGCTACAGGCTCTGTGCTGTGACTTTGCAGCTCCTCCCATCAAGTGGTTAATTTTGTTTTCCTACCTCTTAAATCTTGTCTGGCCTTGGGACCTACTTTGGCCAATAAAATGTGATGGGAATGACAGTTTGCCAGTTTGAAGCCTAGGTCTTTACAGGTGGTCTTCAAACTTGCTACTATGTGAACAGCCTGGGTTAACCAAAGGAGGAATACAGGAGTGGAGATGAATTATCCCAGCTGAGTGAGGCCTTACTAGAAGAGCCAGTCTTTAGTTAACCTGCTGACTGATTACAAATTCCTGAAATGCCCATGCAAAATCACTGGAGCTTGACTCAGGCCAAAAGAACCACTCCTCTGAGCCAATCCTAAACTGCCAACCTCGAGAATAGTGTGTTAAGAAATGGTTATTATTATAACCCACAACACTTGACAGTGGTTTTTTATGTGATGTTAGATAACTATTTCAGTATAGTAGATTAAAAGTTATGTTCCAGATTAAGAAACAGAAGAGTAAAGTTTTAGTTTCAATAGCATTGATCTTCTGATGTAAAATCGATATTTTAGCCATACCAAATTATAATCTCTGTGTATTGTCCTTATTTCCTGAGCTGCATGTCTGAAATGCCTTTCCCAAGTTCCTTTACTAGAGGACTAATCCTTCAAAGCCTAGGTCATGGACTCTTCTTCCATGAAGGCTTCCTGATTTTTTCAGTCTGCTCCTCAGAACTTTCTAGATTTTGGTTTTACATGTATAATGCCACATGTCACTTTTCCCTAGCATTTTTCAATAGGAATGATTTTTCCATCCCCTCCAGAAAAATAAATATGGTATCTTATCCATCATTGTAACCCTTAAATCACATTGTAGTGTCTAGACAAAAGTAAATAATCAACAACTATTTGAGTAAATAAATATGACAAGCTAAGAAACCACCCTGGATTCCAGCCTCCCTCCCTATATTCTTTGTGTTATTGTAGGGAGTGCTTAGGCTGTTCACAGAGCACTTAACAAATATAAAGCCTTAATTCTCTTAATTATTACCGCTTTTATATTTTTGCTTTACTTCTGTGCATTTCCTCTTACTATAAAATTTTTATATTCTGTAAAACAGGATATTTTAAGCTTTTTGAATACATAATAACAGTAAAAACAATACAAAGTTTATTTGGATTACTAAATTTTTAAAGGGAAATTATCTTTTTATTTATCAATTCTAATAAAACCTATTTTTAAAAAAAGTATCCAGATTTTTTCCCTCTGCCTCTTTATTCATAAGTTGTGTTTCTGGTCTATACAACTAAGTTTAGATTCATATAAGTTTATTTTCAGGTCTTTTATACATCTACAGATACAGAAAAAGATATTAGGCAAATTTAGTCAAATTCTTTAGAATCAAGATATGTAATTTTATTTCAGTGTACATTTTGTTGTAATTATTAAAGTGTTTTCCTTAGATCTTTTAGAAATACTGCAATTATGTTTCAATTTTATCTAAGTTGTTTTCCTGCTCTGTATTCCTTTGCAATATTAGCTAATTTTTGTTGTTTCTCTGCTACATAAAATTGCAAATATCAGATTAACTTTCATATCAGTCAGATGAGAAAATAAATTTGAAGAGCAATGATGATTTTGTCATATATTCTTTCTCACAATATTTATAAAATAATAATAAAGCTGGAATGAGGGCTGCTTGTTCACCGAAGACATTTTCTTCAATTTACGTAAATCATGTCATCAACTTAACCTTAGGTAAACCAGGCTCACTTTAGTCCATTTTCTCAGTCACTACTGAAAATATTAGAGATTCGGATCAACTCTGGTCCCTATCATTGTTGCTTCAGAATATGAATGACATATTTCTCCCTTTACATCTTTCCCAGTATGAATTTAGGAATATATACAGTAGTGTTTCCCAGATTAATGTCTGTGAACCGTCAGAGTCTAGGACACATTCTTGGGCAATACATGAAACTTTCTAAATTGTGTGTTTTCATTACTGTGATAATTTAAGCACACACACACTTTTAAATAAATATAAACTGAAAACATCTATTTTGGCAGGATAATTAATGAATTGAAAGATATTTGTGTAAAATTAAGCTTTGTATGTAACTGGTATTTCTGGACCTATTTGGTCTAACAGAGATAATCTCACATGTTCAAGATAACTTATCCTTTAAGGAGTGATTCATTTAGTCCTCAAATTTGAGAAACACTAGTCTATGACCTTAGGGGATACTTATTCAGAAAACATACCAATTTATTTTTCAATTATATAAAAATGCATTACCTACTATGGGCCTGGCATTCTGATTGACACTGTTATCATAGAGCTTTCAACAGAACAGGGGAAACTGATAATAAACAAATAAACCAATAAATTGAAATTGTGGTGTATACAAACACAATGTGCAAAATGACAGGCAGTTTTAAGACCAACTTTAGGACAATCTGGATGAGTTCAGTGGGTGATTGGAATGTGTGCCTGAGGGCAGGTATTTGTTTTGTAATTTGAAACTGGCTTAAATAACTTGGAGCATCTAGAAATTCTAATACTCAGGCTGAGGTTCACATGTAGCCTACTAATATCCCACCTCTTTGGTGACAGGATTACTATATTGATTTTTTTTTCTGGTATAAATGAATAAAGTTACATTTTATGTTACCAGAGATGAGTATTATTATTTTGAGTGGTAACTCTCAGGGTTGGCATTCAGTGTGACTTAACAGGTAGAAAACCATATATATATATAAATATATATACACACACACATATGTATATATGGTTACCATGTCTATACTTCCTTTAGTTACCCGTAAAGTTGCCCATATGGTTGCCATGCCTGTACTTCCATCTGTTCCCATACATAATCAGACTTGCATGGAGACCAACTCCATCATGAGCATCCATGCAGAAGTAGTGTTTTTTTTCCTATCTCTAATCACATATACTTGATATCTACAGTATAGAATTTACACCACAATTGGTCATTCTTACTTTGTTTTTCTTCTAAAGGTGCTGAGCCCTGAAAGTCTAGGCAGCACTTTCTAATAATTTTTATAGGCACATTTATTATGTGGCAGCCACTGATCAAAGTACTTTTTAAGTATTAGCTGATTTAACACTCACATATTCTTATTAACTCTTATTAACCCCATGCTATTATTACCTCCTCAAATGGGGAATCTAAGGGACAGAGAAGTTAAGTAAGTTGTCCCAAGTTCACACTGTGAGTGGATAAAGCCAGGAATAGCAGACAGTCAGCACAGTCCCAGGAAAGTGCTGATTCATTTGTTCAGCTAAGGTTCAAATGAATCACCACTCTCATGGAAAAATTATATTTTTCTAGTGAAAGAGTCAGTTAACAGTACTGTGATGGATAGTTTTATATATCACCTGCCTAGGCTACAGTGACTGATTATGTAGTCATGCACTAATTTGGGTGCCTCTGTGAAAGCATTTACAATCAGTTTACTTTAAGTAAGGAGATTATCCTTAATGATGTGGGCCTCATCCATTAAATTGAAGACCTTAGGAACAAATTCTGAGGATTCCTAGAGCACAAATTCTATCCCAAGAGACTACAGGGTTATCTCTTACCTGAGTCACTGGCCTGCAAACTTTGGACTTGCCAGACTTCATAATCATATGAATTATATATATATTCTGGACTATATATATATATAGTCCAGAAAAACCCTAGCCATTGTTAATACAATGACAGTGGTTTGTACAACATCAACATAACCTGACAGACAGGAAGAGTGGGCTGGAATGTGCATGTGTGAACAATGACAACTTCACTGTACTAGTCAGTGGGAGTGATAGATGTCATTGAGTGAACATGTGTACTCTGTGACCATTACATTCAATATGACCAAGTGATTAGAAAAATGAATCTGCATCAAATTTTGCATTAAGCTTGAACATTCTTCCATGGAAACTATTCCGATGATTCAGAAGGCTGCAGCTATGGGCAACTGGTGATTGGCAGCTTCATCATAACAATGTGCTCACTCATGCAATAGTCTCTTGCAGTGTTTTGGTGAAACATCAAATCACCCAGGTGACTCAGCCCCCTACAGCATAGATTTGGTGTCCTGCAACTTCTGGCTTTTCCCAAAACTAAAATCACCCTTGAAAAGGAAAAGATTTTAGACAGTCAATGAGATTTGGAAAAATATGATGGGGTAGCTGATGGCAATTGGGAGAACTATGTGAGGTTCCAAGGTGCCTACTTTGAAGGGGACTGAGGCATCATTGTCCTGTGTACAATGTTTCTTGTATCTTGTATCTTCTTTGATAGATGTCTCTATTTTTCATATTACATGGCTGGATATCTTCTGGATAGACTATACATATATATAAATATAACATATCTGTTATTTGGAGATTATATATATTATATATTATCTTCAAATAATTTAGTAACAGGTGAAGAATTGAATAAACAATAATTGGTGAGACAGACTCACCTCTGCCTGGCTCCCAAAGATTTGCTTTTATCATCATGCTACTATGCTTACTATGCTACTAATTAACAAGCCTGAAACAGTTTTGTTCAAGCAAGAATATTCAAACCATAGAGCTAGTAGAACAGCATTTGCTCATGGACCATCTTATCACAACTGCCTTATATTTCACATAGAAACTATACTAGTTCGTACTCCTTTTGAGTCCCACTTTACACATGACAATGAATTCAAAAAGCTTCAGGGCATTCTGGCATACTGTGAATTATGTGAAGTTGCTTTTTTTTCTTATTGATTTCTATGATAAAGAGCAGGTATTAGAGTCTCTTCTGCCCTCCCCTGAAATTAACCTTTCCCAAACTTTTTATCATTTAAAGGATGACCAAAATTTAAAGCTGAGAGGTTAGAGAGAAAAGAGCTGAGTCTCTTTTCTTCTTTTAAGTAGTTTCAACAGAATTTCTGAAGATCAAATAACATGGTTCTGGAAATCTACCCATTTCTATTCTTCCTGTTTCTTTTTTTATTTTCTATTTTTGTTTACTTTTTTTGTCCATGATTTTATGTCCCCATCATCATGAATGATAAGTACATGAAACGTTAATCTGGAGTAATTATTCTTTTTTTAAAATTTTTTTTTATTTTAATCATTGTTCAAGTACAGTTTTCTCCCCCCTACTCCCATTCCAGCCCACCCACCCAACCCTCCGCCCTTCCCCCCATTACCCCCCACTCTTAGTTTTTGTCCATGTGTCCTCCGAATTTGTTCCTGTAAACCCTATCCATTCCCCCCTGAAATTCCCTCTTCTCTCCCCTCTGGCCACTGTCAGACTATCCCCTATTTCGGTGTCTTTGGTTATATTTTGCTAGTTTTTGTTTTGTTTTGTTTTGTTGTTTAGATTCCTGTTAAAGGTGATATCATGTGGTATTTGTCTTTCACAGGCTTGTGAAAGCCTGTGAAGCCTGTGAAAGCCTGGCTTGTTTCGCTTAGCATAATGCTTTCCAGCTCCGGAGTAATTATTCTTATACTTTTCACTCTCTTCCTTATTTTGTTATATACCTAATAGGAATATCTTGTCACATAATTAAAGATAAATATGCCATGGTATACAATAAAAGAAGTCAATACAACAATTCTAGGGTGACTGTATTTTGAAGATGGAAAGCTCATTATTAGGAGTTCATAGAAACCATCTCATCTACTTGGTAAGTAATGATGATACCTCAAATATTATTTATCATCCAGAGTTTAGCACCACTGAGTTTAAGGTACAGTTAAGACTATAAAAGTATTTTCAAAAGTAGAAAATTGTAATATTGCCAAAGTTTTATCAGACAACAAAAGCAGTTCAAAAGTTAGGCAGACTTTGCAATAAGCACTGTCTCTACAAGCATTTGTGTGTCCTACACAATGGGACATGTTATACTTTACAATCATTTTCTATGTAATATTAAACTGGAATAAAAAAGTGAAAAGGTGAAAAGGAAAAGGTTAAACTTTCTTACTGAGCTTTTAGCTTTCTTATCACTGCATCTAAGACCTCTAATAAATAGCATGTACCTTAGATTTCATGTATGCCTAGGAATAAAATGATCCTATTTAATGACTTGTTATAAGAATATTCCTTTTAAAAGAAAAATATATGCTTAAGTCAAACTCTAACCTTTACTTCTAATTTCAAAATTATATAATTTCTACAAATAAAGCAATTTTTATATTTTTAGAGGAAAGCGAGAAAAGATGATTTCCCCCTAAATTATCTTTCATTTGTTATATTTATTTATTTTATACCCTGAAAGGTTATAATTCTTTGCTTACTTCTTATTGGTAAGCATATCATGATCAATGAGACAGTGACCTTCATATAGTAGATATATAAAAAATATTTGCTTGAGAAGGTGTGGAGAGACCTTTGGAGAATTCTCAACTTGATGGATAGCTTTTATACTTATTTTGTTTACCATATTTGGTTAATATTTGCAGTGAGAGACTAGAACAGGAAAGCTGAGGTCACTGTAATGAACTATGGGAACAGCACAACTAACATTTATTGAATGACAGTATTTTCTTAAGATGTCTTGTTATTTTTAATCCTTATAAAATATTGCTTTTTTTCAGAAGATGCTTAGAGAGGTTAATTTAGAACCCAATGAAATAATGTATTTTCCATTTGTTTATTGCTTAGAGAGATTAAGTTAATTCCCAAGGAATCACAAGTGTTGTATAGGGTAGTTACTAAATGCCAGGCAAATCTATTGCCAAAGCCCAAAATCCTTGCATTATGTTATATTGACTTTGTTTTTCTTGTTTATGGCTTGTTTTCTCGAGCAATTGGAATGAGATATTGATGTCTGACATTATTTGGTTGTTTTTATTAATGTGCAGTGAAACTTTATTTTCTCCCATATTGTGTGCCACCTGGATGAATTTGCAACTTAGACAAATAATGATAATCCATGATGACAAATTTAGAACCAGGTCTTTAATTTCTTAATGAAGTAAAATTTGAATGGCATTGATATTACAAATAATAACAGCTTGCATTTACTTAGTACTTCTTATTCAAGATTAATCATGTTCATTCCTTTAGGTAACATTATGGTGTAGATAAAAGGGATATTCTAATGGCCATTCTTCTAAAGGTGGAGCATGAGGTCAAGAGAAGTTATTCACAAAAGTCTGATAACTAAATAATGGCAGATTAGGACTAAATGCTATTTTTTATACCAGTCTGATATTCTCCCTGACTTCCCTCTCTTCAACTCTTTTCTCCCTTCCCCATGTGACCTCCTCTCTCCCCCCAAAAATCTGCAGTCCAGAAAGGGCTAATCATGCCCTCAAATGTCTAATATTTCTCTACATCCTACAGGAGAAAAAAAAACATATAAAAACTATGAATGATATGTAATGTGCCAGGTAGTCTACCCTTCAAATATCTCTGCAGTGTTATTTTCAATACGTCTTTCAGTTTTTCTTCCTTTTCATCTATACACTTTTATGCCATGAGTGTTTTTAACTAATGTAGCTTCCATTTTCTTCAAATTCTTTGTGGTAGAAAACTATAATCTTTGTATTTTCTAAAAATTCCTTCCTTCCCTTTCCTGGTAACTGCTCTAACATGTAGGCATGTGGTGCAGGCTGGGCCAGTGAGAGCTTTAACTTACATTTTCCAAAGTGGAATGAGAATAGAGAAGCCACTTTCTACTCTGGTCATAAAGCAGTGACTGTGGGCTCAGGCGATTCCTGGCCCCGCTGGCAATTTGGGACACTGAGAAGCAAAATAAGAAGTGCATGGAGACTCATTGATGTTTTGAGTTCCTGTTTTAGCATTAATGTTAGATTATATTTTAAAGTTCTCAATTTATGAAGAAACAAATTCATATTTTCTTACCAACCTTAGTTTGATTTGGATTTCTGTCACTGGCAAGCAAACATTTTAATTCATACTGGGATGACTGACCCCTTCTTTATGCTGCATAGCCTCTGGCATTTGTTTGAACTGGGCAGTCCTTGCAATTTGCCTATGATCAACAGTTGTGTCTATATCTGCCTTCTTCACTAGTCTATAAGCCCTGTAAATGAAGGCCAATGCCCTAAAAATTAACGCTACATTTAAGTACCCAATCTGAGCACAGTTAACATTAAAGATATATTAATGTTCTTGTTTTCTTTTAATTCTCTCACCTTTTGATGTTTAGAGACAATTCTTTATGCAGTGTGAGCTATAGATATAATAATGAGCATAATAATTGTGGTATTAATGTAATCATTATCCTGAAGAAATTATGGGTATTATATTCTCATTGCTGGTCTTGATTTATTTGAAAGCTTATTGTCTTTTATTTAGTACAAGGCTCTGTTCTGAGAAGAATTGACTTCAATGAGTTATACACCACACAAGAGTGTGACAAACTGCAATGGCAAGACTGTATTTGTACATTATACCCATACGGCAGGCCGTGATAAGATTTTGTGAACTACAATCATCTTCTGGACAATTCAAGCATTGTAACACTGAAAACCATAGGCTGCACTTGATAAGAATTTATTATGCAGGGGCAGCGGGCCCTCACAGAACACTATCTCTTTTGAGTTCTATGATTGGGACAGGTTTGCTACAAAGATATCTAAAGGGAAGCAATATCCAGCACGCTGACTCTAAATGTGGACACTGTGATATGCTTTAGTGGTAGAAAAAGAAAATATGAGGACCCAAAAAGATACATTGTGAGCTGATTTCATTCTTACCTACCTGAGAAAACTGAAGTGATTAATTGAGGCAATGATGTAGCAAAGCAGGCCACGCTTTTCTTTCAGTTATCTGGATCACTTGATAGAAGAATGGTGGAAGAACATGATTCTAATTAGTTTAATTATGTCAATTTTTACCTTCACATTGTATGTGTGGGCATAACTTCCATTTATCTGTAATTCATACTATAAAGTTATATTGCAAGCTTGACAAAATAAGATCTCGTCAAATGTTTGTCCCTTAATGGCCAACCAAAAGAGTTACTTAAACCAACAAAAGGAGAGGTTTAAGACTTAATATACAATGATAAATTGAATGGATTTGTTTTCTTTGAAAGGGCATTAAGTGTTTGTATCCAGACTAAAGTGGTATTATATTAGAAAAATATCAACTTTCATCATGTGGTGCTTAATTAGTCTCTATCCACTGGGAAAAAATTCTCAACAATTTTCAAAAGGAGGACATGTTTAGCTCTCTTTATTTAGTGTAGTTGGAAGAGGAATGGACAGCAGACAACATCCAGGTTGGAAACATTTCTCTAGGAAAACCTTCATATAGAACAGACCTCCAAGAGGCAGTATCTCTAAGAACCCAGGATTCTAAAAGTAACAGAAGCTGCATTTGTAAACTAAAAGATTTTCAGCACAAACTGGAACCATGCAAAGGTGTATTTCTTGCATTTAAGTGTTTAAAGTCTCACCCCCATCTAAAATGGCCAGTTAAGTTCCTTGGGTACTTAATTGTTTGAGGAGAATCCCAAACAAAAGCCACTAGTCTTATCCACCCATTTCCACTCATTTATCTCATCAATGAAATGCAATGAATGCATTTTTAATGAGTAGGCAGGCTTTTTGTTTAGTTTGTTTAACTGTTGCAGCAATTTATGTTTTGGGATGGTTCAGGAGAAGACATTTCCTATAGCAATTGCAATTTTAACAACAACGGATAAACTCTTTGTAGCCAATCTCCACTGGGGTAGAACTAAAATCTGGAAGTAATCAGCAACCACTGAGCATCAGAAATGATTTTTTTAAAAACAACATTTAAACGCAGTTGGAGTCTGCTAGTGGTTGGGATAGGATTCAGGTACCTAATCTCTCGGGGTTATCGCCATCCTCCTTCTTCCTTGTCTTGGATGTGGAACTAAAAAGCCCCAGGGTATTGATGGTTGCAAAGAAACTATGGCATCTGACACCTGCTGAGAGCAATAAATAAAGAACCATGCCTGCCCTGTTGGTTTGTTCCTGTCCTGCTCTCTACTGGACTTGTAGCCTTTTCTTCTGTGCTGGGGTTAGGAAAAAATGAGCTCTGTTTACCCACGTAAACAAATCTGATAAGTAAGAGAAGTCATTTCTGTGCAGACAGTCAATTTTGACACACATGCTTGACCTATAATATAGGCAAGTCTGGTTAAAAAGTAAACCGAATCACACCCTTCACTTCTGAGAATTATGGTTGTAATTATTCTGGAAGTAACATCACTCTAAAGATTCAGTTGGTCTGTTTACTGTTGGATGATGGATTTCCAGTTAACTAATTAAAACTGGTTATTCCTGAGAATTTGTGCAGGCTGTTATTTAACACTTTGTGTCTGCTACTCTTGTCCAGTTACACTGGGGATGCTCCCAATTCTATTTGAAAAGAACAGGTGCTAATAAACAAAGAGATGAATGTTTCTTCTACCTGTTTCATTTCATAAAACAATGAACACACTATAGTCCAGAAATCTCCTGATGATAGAGGAGTATCGGGGTATATGAATGTAACACTGGCTTGCTTGCTTTGTGGTCAGCAGACCTTGGGGTTGCTGTAGAAGTGAAATTCATCCAGACAAAAGCTCTCAGCCAGCAAATAAAAAGAAAAATCAGGCAGTCTCCAAGAAGCTCTTTCTTAAATTCCCACATCCAAATGCCTAACCTCTCCAATCATTTGCTTATAGAGCAATTGCTCTAAACTCTCCCAATTCAAAGTAACCACTGATTTCCTTGCTAAAATTCATACTTTTCTCTATTTGGCAGTAAACTAGAGCACAATATTTTGCATTCTGTTGAAATGTTTTATCCCCCTCTGGAGAATGAATGAAAATGTGTTTCATGCCATATGCCTGATATTTTCTAGTTGTGCTTGTTCACATATTTTTGAATCTACAATATCTGGAACTGTGAGATGTCAATCCAAGCTTTCTTCACATAGAGTCTTGCTGAAAGGGGAAAACAAAGAAACTGGGTAAAATCTGTTTAACTTTAATTGCTAACAAGTTCAATAAGTTTTAAGAGATGTTCTTCATTTGATTTACGTAGAGCTAGTGAATACTCTTTTATTTCTCAGGAAAGCATTATTATGTTTAATTAGCAGTTTAAATTCAAGTGGTATTTATCCTTTTAGAAAAGCTGTTTCTCTCTCTCTCTCTCTCTCTCTCTCTCTCTCTGTCTCTGTCTCTCCCTTTCTGTTACAAGGAAGGCTAAATTCTCCCCCAAAAGAGAAAATCACAGGGTCACTGAGGATGTCTACCGCATAGCATGGTGCATGGTTTCTCCTTTAAATTTTGCATTGTTTTCAGAGCAAATCTTCACCAGTAGCCCTAACTAACAGCCTTCCCCAAGCAAATGAATGACAGTAGGTGTTCAAAAGAACCCAGTTTCCCTCTAACTCTTCCATGTCTTTTGAAACACATGCGGAGTCTGCTGCAACAAGAAACAGGTCTACAAAAATATACTCCAGAATGTTGATAGTAGTTATATCTAGATGGTAAGATATGAGTAATTTTTGTTTCAGTTTTTGTAGTCTCTAATTTTCCTACACTGAAAGTGGATTATTTGTTTAAAAGAACTTCAAAATGAAGTTGCTTTTAGAATGTATTTGTTCTCTGAAAATGTGGTACTGGAAATCTATAACAACTGAATTGGGTATTCATTAATTCTTTCTTCTAACATTGATTCAATGCCAGCCTACCTGTCTATCATCAAAGACACAAAGACACCTACATGCTGCTCCTTTCCTCAAGGGACTCACAATTTTAACATTGTTTCTGCAGTATTTTTATTTACATTGACCATGATTTTCAGTTTATATATTTCATAGTTTTGTTCCTAGAACATTTTTACAGTACAAACTATTTTCACCCATTTCATCCTTAATCAAGTTAACATTTTCCCCCACCCTAAAAATTTCTATCTCTGGATAGAAATATCTGGATAACATCTGAGATTTTCATTTTTTAATAAATGTTTTAGTGACTTTGTCACAATTAAGGGAAAATGTATTTCAATTTCTGTTCTTAAGCATCACATTATTTATAAGCAAGTATTGAGTTCTGTGATTTAGGAAATGTTTCATATCCATGTATAGCACTTTAAGTAAAAGACTGGCATTGAGTTTCTCAGACTACCTACTTCAACCAAAAAATCAATGAAACATAAGTGGTCACACTGTCCTGCAAGTGTTTGAGGTCCGGCAGGTTAATGTGGGATTTGGGCAGAGCCGTGGGGATGTCTTACATGCCTCTATTTCAGGGTGGGGCAATCCACACGTGCAGGCAGGAAGTCCTGACTCCCTTACATACTAAGTGAACATAAAGCTGGTGGGGGTGCTGTATCTGACCTTCTGGTTATATAAAAGGACTTAATTCTGCACATGTGGGCCCACGCTCAAGGTTACGCGACTACTGCTGGGTCATAGTCGCCCAGATATCTGGGTGAGAAAGTCTGACTGACTCCATTATCCCTACACACACGCAATGGTTTAAGTTTAGGTAATGGTTTCCACAAAAGATATTGACATAAAAGTGTTCTTTATGACTTGATAATTGAAAAAAAAAAAAAGACCAGCATTTGTTGAAAAGTTTCTAGCTTTTCTTCATCCTCCTACTATGCAGTGTAGGAAAGTGTGGATAATATATATTACATGAGCTATGTTATAGTATTACCTGGTCATACCCATGCCAGTCAGCTTGTGGAACTGTGCATAATTACCTCATTCCACATCAGTTAATAGAGAGTAACACTTCTGCCAGTGCCATAGACTATGTTGATGCTTGGTGTTTTTAAAACTGAGCTCAATTTGCCCCGGCTGGTGTGGCTCAGTGGATTATGTGCTGGTTTGCTAATTGAAAGGTCGTTGGTTTGACTCCTAGTCAGGGCACATGCCTGGGTTGCTGGCCAGGTCCCCAGCTGGGGACATTCAAGAGACAACTGATCAATGTATCACTCACATACTGATGTTTCTCAACCTCTCTTTTTCCCTCCCTCTCCCGTCTTTAAAAAAGTAAGTAAACTTAGTTTAATGAATTTTCCAGTGATATAAGTTGTCAGTTAAACTTTACTACTATATGTATTCTTCCAAGATTTTTTATTGCCTTTAGTGACACTAAATTTAAATGTGTTTTGAAAAGTTAACTTATCCTTTATCAAATAATTGAGATCTTCAGAAAAGCTTACAAACTGTTTACTGTGTGATTGCTATTGAAGCTTATACCTCCCTTATAATTTAGCATGTTTAGAGAACCAGTTTCTTTGTATTTTCTCAAATTAATTCAAAACATTTTTTGTTGATATCATCATCACATTCTCCTAATTGTGGAACAGGATATTAGTTTTATTTCACTGTGTTTTGTTCTTTAGATGTTTAGAGGATTGTTTATTTAATAAATATGTAGTCTTGGATTAAATGATATATCATAGTATTTTTGAGAAAGTCCTAATGTGTGGAGAGTTTGTTCCAGCTCTACCATTAATTTCTGTGTAATAAGGAATAAAACATAAATTCTTTGAATGTCAATTTCTTCAACTACTAATAAAAGCTTGCACTGGATCATCTCCAAATTCTCTTCATATCTACAATACTATTATTCTATGTGTGTTTTCAACAGGGAAAGACATACAGTTGGACAAAATATTATTATTTTGCTTTTTATTAAATTTACTGGCACTGGTTAATAAAAGTATCTGGGTTTCAGGTGTACAGTTCTGTAAAACATCATCTGTGTGTTGCATTGTGTGTTCACCACCCCAAGTTGTCTCCTTTCATCATGATTTATCTCCTCTATACCCAATTCTAACCCCCTTCCCACTTTCCCTCTCATAATCACATACTGTTGTCTGTTTCTGTGAAGTTTTTTGGCTGTTGATTTTGTTTTTGCTTAATTCCTTCACCTTTTTCACCCAGCCCCACAACCTTCCTCCTCTCTGACAGTGGTCAATCTCTTCTCTGTCTATAAGACACTTTCTATTTTTAACATATGAAGATCCCAAGAAAGACAAATTGTTGCGTGGGTCACCAGTCAGCAGCGACCACAGAATGCTGCGGATGGCTCGCCAAAAACACACAAGAAAAAACATGCACAGAGACAAACCAGTTTCTGTGGGGAAGCAGGGACGAAATGGCCACCCCCCGCCCAGTGGGGAGCGCACTGATTTACCATCCATACCTGCTTTTATTGGGCTCATTTTGCATAATAATTCAGGTAAAGTACAGTACTTATCAGGGGGAAGTAAGGAACTATAGAAAACAAGGAACTCTGCTGGTCTATTTTGAGTCGGGGTCAAAGAGCTGTAAGACTTTGAGGAACAAACTAACTTCCTCCTTGGACCCTTCTCATTCAACTGAGAGCATTCTAAACAAAGAAGGTTTCACAGTAATTTACATATTCTTTGTTAGGCCTGATCACCCGGGAATCCGCCCTTTTCAGCACAGAGCTGCACCACCCTGTCATTGTTTCAGGCATAGGTGGAGCAAGGGAACTAAGGCAACCAAGAGATAAGGAGATTTTCTCCCAGACAATGAGAACTCAGGCTATGTCAAAGCTGAGGAGCAAGGGTCCATCACCCCCTTTTGCTACAGCCCCCAAAGTCCTTCTTTTGGGGGGCCTCCCAAAGTGATCATGCCTGTCTTAGGTCATTCCCCCCTTGGGGAATCTTACCCATCTTTGGCTAACTGACCAAGCTTTTCGGGGTTCAGTTATGAATAAAGCAACAGAAGCAGCATTCCTGCCAGGGAGATAAGCTTTTGTCTCCTTGCTGGTTTACGGTTCCAAGGGCGTTCCCTTAGCCTTAGCCTAGGCGGGGGTTTCAGCTTCTGATACCAGTCAGGGCAGTTCCCAACAACAAATAAACTCACTATTCTCTCTTCACTTAGTCATTCATACCATCAACATATTGCTGTTGAAGTGTTGTTACTATGGGTTAAGTTATGTTAGGTAACGAGAATGTAAATCTTAACAACAATGACAAAAAACAAAAAAGACATGCTAAATCTCACTGGGTGTTTTGATCCAGTGAAGTGGTCCTTACTAAGAACAGCTTTGCCCATGAGAGGACATTTGGGTATATATGGAACTCATTTTGACTATCACAACTTGCACCTAGAAGGTTAAGGACAGAAGAGCAGCTAAATATCCTTCAATGCACAAGAGAGCCCCACAAGGATGGATCAGCTGAACCATGTTGTCAGTCCTGCCGTGGTTAAGAATCATTGGTGGTGGAAGAGACTAAGAAGCATGTAAAGGCAGCCAGTGTGAACCTGGCTGCACACGTCAGCATTTTTCAAATAATTCTCCTAGAAAGCATACAAAAGAAACAAGCACAATACAAAGTGGCTTACAAACTCCATCTTCAGAGTAATAATCAGACAAGCTATTTACAGATTCAAAACAAGGCTCTTAAAAGCTGCTGAGATGAGAAAAAGAGAAGTAAGAAAAGAAAAAACTCAAAGTATAGTGCAGTAAATATAGAAAACAAAATTATAAAGTAAAATTATACTTTCTTATAGGGAGGTTTATACTCTGAAGTACAGAAGCTATATTCTTTGATTGCCACACTTTGATTGCAAGAACTGAGACAGTAGAGTTTGCAAAAGGAGCCATCTCAGACCTAGTTTTAAGAAACTAATAATAGGGCTTAGAAAGAATAACACACACACACCACACACACACAATATCTGCCTAGAGCTCATCCTAGAAAAAAAACAAAACTAATTCAATAATGAATAATGAAAAATGAAGTGGCACAGCAACAATAGAATAATATCATAAGAAAAATGTGTAGTGAAGAGCAAAACATAGCAGAAGATAAAGAACATGCCCCAGAAAGTTGAATGGAACAGTTACAAATTGTGACTAAAAATATTTTGTTTATTGAAAATGAATAGATTTACAAAGGAAGATCACAAAGTAGAAGGGTAAGAACTCAGGGAAGAGATGTTAGACAACAGGCAGAGGTAAAACATGAATTGGTAGAACCCTAGAAAGAATTGAGAGAAAAATAAGAAAAAATATCAGAACAGAACAAAATATCTGTCATATTGATAAATGTAAAGGAAAATTTATGGTCAGCTAAGGTTCTTAGGGAAACAGACACCAAGATGGAATTAGATGTGCAAGAAATTTACTGGAGGGAATGCTTGTGAATGTTAAAAGAGAAGGAGAGGTGGAATAAGAAAGAGGCTGTGATGCAGCTTGGACACCTATGAAAGGAAGAAGGGAGGGAACACGGGATTAAGCAGAAAACATCTCAGACTGAAGTGCATCTCGGAGAAATTGCAGCCAGGCTAATCTGAAATTCAGCAAAGAGTGCTCATTAGAGTAAGTCTCCATTGAGCAAAAGGGTTCTGGCTGTTTTAGCATTGGCTGGGAGCAGTTGGGACAGAGCATGATGAAGGTATAAGTGCAGCAGAAAACCCAACACAGGGCAAGCCGGATGCAATTAGCTAGCTAACTGCACTCTTCCTTCACAGAAGGTGCTCTCTTGACAGTTTAAGCTCCTCAGTGGTTGTCACACGCATCCATTAGATTGTTGCTTGGCTCCCAAAGTAAGTCCCAATGTATACAAAGACACACTTAAAACAAAGACATTCAGGAAGGTTGAAAATAAGCTAATGGATAAAGTCCCATCAGGCAAATGCAACAAAAAGATGCAAAGTCATGGTCATAATTTCAGACTACTGTAAAATTAGTTTATATATCATATTATAGTTTTATTATTGTATTTCTCATGTGTATTATATATGATATAATTTTTATTTTTGTATCATGTAATCATATGTCATTCAAAAAACTAAAAAATGACAGCAAAGTTATATAGGAAACACTAAAAAAGAATTAAGGCATATGAAAAAGACATGTGTATCTACCTAGATGAGCTCCAAAAGGCCAAAGCTATAACAGCTGAAGCAGTAAGATAAAGATGTATCAGAGAACAACTCAAAGTGTAAAGGATAAAATACACATATCTATTCATATATATATATATTATATATATAAAATAAACAAATGGAGGAGTGGAGACAAATCTAATCAGATGGAAGAGTAGTAGATAATGATATAGACAAAATGAAGAAAAAAGTTGTCACCATTACAATAGCACAGAAGCCCTGGCCAGGTGGTGCAGTTGGCTGGAGCATCGTCCCATGCATCAAAAGGTGTTGGGTTCCATCTTGGTCAGGACACATACCTAGGTTGCAGGTTCCATCCCAGTTGGAACATGTATGGGAATAGGGCAACAGATCCATGTTTCTTTCTCACATCAACATTTCTCTTGCTCTGTCTGTCTCTCCCTTCCTCTCTCCCTTAAATCAATACACATATCCTTGGGTGAGGATTTAAAAAAAGAATATTACAGTAATAACTTCTGCAGGCAAGTTACATGGATGAATAGTAAAAGTAGTAGGCAAAACTTTAAGAATGTTTACATTATTAAAAGCATTTCCTCCAAATATTTAGAAATTACTGTTGTGGTTTTAACATTGTTTACAAACTTATAGGTACTCTTTCTTCCAAGAAATGAAGCATAACTCCCTTCTGCTTTATTGTGGCCTGGACATTTTGGCTCATTTCTATTGAGTAGAGTATGGAAAAAATAAATATATAATGAAAAAACCTGGCAGACACCACTGTATCCAAATGACCAGAGTTATCACCAGTGATAAGTCATGCTGACAGCAGGTATCCTCTGATATCACACAGTAAGAACTGTACTGCATCTCTGAGATGTTTTTCCCCCAAAATTCATAATACTAATCTTATCATGAGACAACATCAAGAAATTCAAATTGAGAAACAGTCTAAAATATGCCTGGCCAGAAATTTTTTAAACTGACAAGGTCATGAAAAACAAGGAAAGACTAAGAATATGTCATGTCATAAGTTAGAGAAAACTAAAGAGATATAACAGTTGCACAAAGCATGGCATATTGAATTGGATCCTAGGGGAAAAAAGAGATATAAATGAAAAAACTGGTGAAATCTAAGCAAAGGCTGTAGTTTAGTTAACAATATTATACTAATATTAATTTCTTAGTTTCCCTAAATGTACCATGGTTATTTAAGACATTAACATTTGAGGAAACTGGGTAAAGAGTAAAAGGAAACTCTCTATGCCATCTTTGCAAGTCTTCTGCATCTCTAAAATTATTATAAAATATAAAGTTTATTTAAAAGATCACACAGGCTAATACAAAATTTTAATTAGGACATTTCAAAAAAAAGAACTGCTTACATTATGATGGGAATCTATATTAAAATGGTTAGTTCTAATAAAGAAGGTCAGGCAACACTTTGCTGAGAAGTGACACTTAAGCAGAAATCTGAGGAATGAATTGGTTTTTAGGCAAAGAGCAGATGGAAGATATTCCTGAAGAAGAAATATGTGCAAAGAAACTATGACAAAAGGGAATAGAGCAAGTATTCCCTGTACAGTAAACACACTGGAATTAAAAGTTGGAGAATATAGTCCAAGATGAAACTGATAAACTAGGCTCCATAGTCCCTAAGAATTCGTAGAAGATGGTAGGGAGCAATGTTGAGTCACTGAAATGTTTAAATATTACACATTCCATACACATTTTTTAAAGATTACTCTAGATATTGTGTGGCACTGCATACGGACACTAATGAAGATGTTATTACAAAATCTTCATTAAGAGCTTGCACAAGAGCACTGGTGATAAACAGGAGAATACAGAAATACTTGAGAGATATTTAGGAGGAAACATTGATAGGACTTGATGATTTTGGAAATAGGAGTTGAGAATGAGGTAAGCATCAACATTGGCCACTACTGTCTAACTTTTCTAAGGGTTGGTTTAATAGATTGGTTGCAGTAACAACCACAATTCTTAGCTCTTTTCTCTATGAAACTTTTGCCATGTTTTTTTAGTTCCTTTTAGAAAAAAGATGAAGTCTGTTTCCTGACATCTTAATATTACTTAGGTAATGCTTCAGCTACTGAGAAGTTAACACATATGATGCATGCATAAACTTGAAACAAAGTTATTGTGTGCTTCCGATTCTACTTTTTTCTCTTACCATTGGTAGCCTGCTGGTGTAGGAGACATGCAGTAGAGCCATTTCTCCAGTTATTCCAACCAAGAACATCCTAGTTCATTCATCACACAACTAACTAGCCATGTGAGCAGTCCAACTAAGACCAGCCAAGATCAGCCAAGACAACTTTCCAAGATGATTGTAACCATAGATTCATAAATAAGATCAGACAACATCAGGCAACCTAAGTTCAGGTCAATTAAACACTATAGAGCTACACTAAAAAAAAGTATATTTTACCACTGGAGTTGTGTGTCTCTTTGTTACTCAGCATTATTGTGGCAAATGTTACATATACATATGCCATCTTGGTACCATTTACAGACCTACTGGGAACCATTTTCATTTTTTTATGTTAAGAGCTCGTTGTATACTTCTTCACTATGGTATCAGCTACAGAATCCCTCTCTAAATTATACAAGCTTAAATTTTTAAACTAATTTTCCAGTTTCCCTGTATCTAGCCAATGAACAATAGTAAGGAATTTTTGCTATGGTCTTACATAAAAGGATTTAGTTAAAAATAAAACACACACACACAGGGAAGAAAATCTGTGTTCTTTAATCTGACATTGTCTACCACAATGGCAGGAATTTCAGCTGCCATTTTGAGAGACTGATATAAAAGCTCAATGTATGAAGCCTAAATTTTGACTAAATATCACTATAGATGACAAAGGCAAAGATGGCAAGATGCCTTTGGTACCATTTTTAATTGTCCCTAGAAATATCCATCCTACGATACCTTGTTTTGAGAAAATAAAGGTCCATGTTGTATACAACACATTTAATTAGGTTTTTTGTTATGGGCAGATGAAACCCCAATATGGGTCCCTTAACTCCATCTATATTCAATAGATTGTGGATAAGAAGGTTTCCTATATTGCAGGGGTATAGGGCTGATTCTATGTATAAGAATACAGTTTTTAATTTTTATAATAAGGAAACATTGAAACTGTACAGAGTAGAGAGAATAGTATAGTTAATTTTATAATCTTCTCATCAGCTTTAAGAATTATCAACAGAAGACCAACTTTGTTTCATCTAAAATTTCCACTAATTTCCCTGTTCTCCATATTATTTGAAACAAATCTCAGATATCAAAATGAGAATATGTTAACAGTTACAGTTTTTAAATAGACTGTTAAAACTATACTGTGTTAATTAATTTACAAATATACTTGTTATTTCAATTTATATGGACCTTATATGATTGGTTCAGAGATCTCTGCAATGATTCCATTTATCAGACGATGCTGTGGGCTCCTGACTAGCCAGAGTTAGGGTAGCCATCATAATTAACCTCTTCTTCATAACGAATATTCCAATTTTTTAGCCAGCAGGGTAGAAGTGAGTAAGGTAGATTTACAAAGAAAGGATAAAAGCAAATTGGGCATCATAATGGGCACTGCCTGTACCTCCATCCTCCTTGAAGATGTTTGGAATGCAGAGGTAATAAGGTGTAGGATAGTTTACTTATTTTCATACTGTCACATTTGTCCTGATCCTTGTTTTTATTTATTTATTATTTATGGTTGTTCAAGTACAATTGTCTCTATTCCCCCTTACCATTCTCCCCCACCTCACTGACCCCCATCTCCCACCCTCAATCCTACCCCCCTTTGGTTTGCCCACATGTCCTTTATACATGTTCCTTGATGACCCTTCAGAGATGGCTAGTGATCCTGAGCATCCTTTCATATGTCTCTGGGCCCTCTGTATGCCCTTCTTGGAGAAATGTTTGTTCAGGTCCTTTGCCCATTTTTTAATTGGATTGTTCATCTTCCTGGAGTGGAGCTATGTAAGTTCTTTATATATTTTGGAGATCAGACCCTTGTCTGAGGTATCATTGTAAACTGTATTTTCCCATACAGTTGGTTTCCTTTTCATTTTGCTGATGTTTTCTTTAGCTGTGCAGAACCTTTTTGTTTTGATGAAATCTCATTTGTTTATCATTTATTTTATGTCCCTTGCTCAAGGGAACAGATCAGTAAATATACTGCTGTGTGGATCCCAAAACTAGATAAAAACACAACAAAGAAAGAAAATTACAGGCTAATATTACTAATGAACATAAATGCTAAAATCCTGAACAAAATACTGGCAAACAGCATCCAGCAATACATTAAAAAGATCATACACCATGATCAAGTGGGATTCATCCCACGATTCAAGGGTGATACAATATTCACAAATCAATAAACATAATGCATCACATAAGCAAAGGGAAAGACAAAAATCATATCAACAGATGCAGAAAAACATTTGACAGCATCTATTTATGATAAAACACTCAGCAAAGTGGGAGTAGAGGGAGCACACTTCAACATAATAAAAGGCCATATGTGGAAAAACCTACAGCCAACATCATACTCAACAGACAAAAACTAAAAGCTTTCTCACTAAGATCAGGAATAAGACAAGGATGCCTGCTTTCACCAATTCTATTCAACATAGTATTGGAAGTCCTAACTACAGCAACCAGACAAGAAAAAGAAATAAAAGGCATCCAAATTACAAAGGAGGAAGCAAAACTGTCATTGTTTGCAGATGATATGATCGTGTACATAGAAAACTCTATAGACTCCACCAAAAACTCCTCTACCCAATAAATGAGTTTGGCAAAACAGCAGGATACAAAGTCAATATTAATAAATCAAAGGCTTTTTTGTACACCAACAATGAAATATCAGAAACAGAAATCAGAAAAAAAAATCCCATTTGCTATAGCAACAAGAAAAATAAAGTTCCTAGGATTAAACCTAACCGAGGAGGTAAAATACCTATAATCAGAAAACTACACAGCTATGAAGAAAGAAATGAAGGAAGACACAAATAAATGGAAGCATATACAATGTTCATGGATTGGAAGAATTAATATCATCAAAATTCCATACTACCCTAAGCAAATTACAGATTCAACACAATCTCTTTTAAAATACCAATGACATATTTCACAAGTATAGAAAAAACATTTCAAAAATTTGTATGGAACCATAAACCACCCCAAATAGCCATGGCAATTTTGAGAAAGAAGAACAAAGTAGGAGGGATCACAATACCTGACACCAAACTATATTACAAGGCCACTGTAATCAAAACAGTCTGGTACTGGCATAAGAACAGACACATCAATCAATGGAACAGAATAGAGAGCCCAAGAAAAAACCCCATATCTCCGTGGTCGATTAATATTCAACAAAGGGGAGAGAGGCATAAAATGAAGTGAAAATAGCCTCTTCAACAAATGGTGTTGGGAATCCTAGATAGCTACATGCAAAAAAAGAAACTTGACCACCAAGTTACACCATATACTAAAATAGACTGAAGATGGATGAAAGACTTAAATAAATTTATGACACCATAAAAGTCCTAGAGGAGAACATTGATCCTTGTTTTTAAAAATTATTATTTTTCTTGATAGTGACTGCTTTTTGATGTAGAGGCTATGTCTTTTATTTCTGTTATATTTCTAGAAACTTCATTTTAAATATACTTATATTTAACACACACACATATATTTATATAAAAATTATAAAAGGCATATTGGATATGTGATTCTGCCAATTCTTATAATTTAAATGCTTTGCCTAATCTTGACATGATGACAAAATGTTATAAACTAATTTTTCTCAGCCCTATTATATTACAAAAAATCCTTATGATTTGTCTTGTTCATCATTTCTTTATTGATGTATACGAAGCCAACAAGAAAGAGTAAGCCAACTCCTATAAATGTAGCTTAGACCACATGTTTATAATAATTTAAAAATTTATTAAACCCATGTTTATAAAATTGATCTGAATAAATTATAGTATGTGAATTGGAGTATGGTGATGATTATATTGTATTATTTACATTTTAGTAGCTGGGACCATTTTTTCCAACATGGTATTTGCTTAAAGTAATTATACTGACTGAGAACAGTGGCAGATTGAAATTAAATGTTTGGATTAAATATTTTGTCAGCAAACATGCAGCAACTGCCTCACTGCTGTTTCTTCTCCTCTATGCATACTGATTACAAAATGATTAGCTTTTATTTTGGCACAGTTTTAAAATACTTAGATAAATGCTGCTTGATATCCAATCTTCTAATTGTTTAAATGGCTGGGGATGGGGCGGGGGAGAAAATGGCTTGAGAAATTTAGGGCAGCATTCTAACTTTTAACTCAATCCTTATTCCAAGTGGAATAAAAGATTGCCCACTTTAGATACGATTCTGGTTCTATGAGGCCTAAGTTTTGGCTAAAAATGAACTCTTCCAGGCGTGCTCAGTGCTAGTAGGTGGGAGAAAATATATCTCTTTATGCTAAAAGAAGAAACAAACTATTTTTGAGGTGGTGCTCTTGTGGGTTTTTGAATATTGATTGTCTCTTGCAAAATAGTTGGCTGTGTTAAATGGGAATAAATAAGAACATATGGTTTGACTCTACCCAGAAATACAAATACATTTTAAATAACCATCATAGAAGTACTTGATGTTTTAAGTTTTACTTTCCAGCATCAGATCATTAAAATCAATCCTCAGAGTATATTTTGCAAATCTCTAGTGTATAGTCACCGAGATTTTGGTCAGGAATTAAAAAGTTCAGGGTCATTTTCAAATAACACTAGGGGTTGAACACAGGACAAATGTCAACTGCAAAGGAATTCACACTCTTTATCTTTCAATAAATAAATATTCCAAGAAATAACAGAATCAACTAAAGAAAATATTCTGAATGTTCTAAAGATACATTCACAAAAATATTAAATGCTATATTTACATATTTTTATGAACTCATTCAAATTGACAGTGTAATACCAATTCAAAACTGGTTTGTCCTATACCTGATCATCTGTAAGAAGGGTAATCAGTTCTTTACTACATCATTTATGCATACCTTCCTCTTCCAAATCCTGTGAAACATGGCAAATCCAGTCCTGGGAGGACATAACCTATTTATTTGCTCCATCAGGACATGGCACATGTATAATGCACTAGAAAAGCTAAGTTGACTCAAATGGAAAATTATGAAACTATTTGTTTTGGTGTGTGTTGAACCATCTAAATCATATCATGTACACAGTGCAATCAACATAAGAATGCCCTTGGTCAGAATGTCAGATTTTCTGCATTTAATTCTCAGGATATTCCAAAGTTATACCACCTGGAAACAAAGGGGGCTTTCCTCCAGTGTCTGCTCCTAGTATATAAATGATGGAATGGGAGGAGAAATGGAAGGGGGAAAAGAAATTAATGAGAGAAAAAGGAAGAATTAGGTCAAATGGATATCAACTTAAATCTATATTTCTGCTACATTTCTGTTGCTCCTAACTAGATCTGACATTCCTCAGGAATACTCTTGTTATGGTTGCTTTTGGATATTGGCATATTGCCTGACAATTTTTGTGGCATGATATAGAGACAATAAAACTATGAATCTTCTATTTTGAGAGTGTGGCAAATGCAAAATGAGATGCTGTGAGGCATTTGCAGCAGTGTACAGATGCTGCTCACTGTATGTGCCTGCTATCATCATTATAAAAGATACATTACTTACATCACTTTTTTGTGATGAAGTTTTACTGGTGCTTTATTAAGCAAAATTCAAAAGAATAGTCAAGTTCTTCATAAGTCAAAGAGCTGAAGGTGGAGCATGAAGTAAGAATACTGACAGAACTGACAAACTAAATTAATAAAGCTATCTGGAAAAGACACAGTATACACTGCAATACATACAAGGATTAATTTACTTGGTTGGCATGTTGGCAGCAAACTAGCTACAAGTTTAGGGCACAGACTGGCTAAGTATTCAACCTTTCCTTCAACCTGTTCTCATTCCTTTTTATGCACACGGCTATATTGCATTTCTCAGCCTCTCTTGTGACAAGGTGTTACCATATATCTGAATTTAGGACAATGGAATGTGGGCAGAAGAAATTGGTAACTTCTCCCTATTGCCAGTTGAACTTTATGTGAATAAAAACATGAATTAATTCACTGAGATTCTGTGGTTTATTTATTACATCAGTTAGTGCTATGTTAACTATTACAGACATGTGCACCTGGAAATGGGATGCAACTTCAACAAAACCTTAAATATGTTGGATTACCTTAGCAACTGGGTAGCAAATTGAAACTAAAAGGAAGATATCTAAGTTTCAAAGAACCATAAGATTTGGAAAAAATGTTCTTACTTCTGCATCCCAACCCATTGGCTGACATCCTCTCCACCATACACACCTGTGTCAGTCCCCCAGAACCCACTGCGTCCCTCAGCTATTCTTCTTCAGGCCAGTCACATAGACTGGACGCTTTCAAATCAGCATCTGACATCACTCTCCATTGCCACCTAGGCACTGTCTCACAGTGATTTGTACTTCAGCTGGCTGGGATACTGGGTGTGAGGCACATGCATTTCATTCCAATCACAGCATCCAAATAATTTATTTGAATTTCTCCCCATGAAAAATGGTAAAGATACAGGGTTTATGTATAATGATAGATTATAAAAAGCTTTTCAAACTCTCTTAGGCATAAGCCCAGTAAGAGAATTAAATAGTCATTAACCATTCAGATTCCATCAGCTTGTTTCTTGCTAAGCTTCCTCTCTTCTTTGTGTCAGGGGGGGAAGAAAATATGGATAATAGTGTAACACTTTTGGAAAAGGGAAAGTATATAGTACTCAATGGAACTATGAGAGACAGTATATTAAGCCAGGCTTGTACTTAAGCTGGCATGTGGGCAACAACGCTGACAGACTCCCAATCACATTTTGCCTGTGACAGAGACCACTAAATGGTCTCTGAGTTATTATACTTTATTTCCAGAGTCCTGAAATAGCTTGAGATCATCGACATTACACACCAGACCACTACAATCTGCTTAAGTTGTTAGAAGTATGCCAAACTTACTATGTATCCTTTTTGAAGTTAACTTTTATTTTACTATGCAAAAGAAAAGTACAAATCCTAAAGTTCCATATTTTTCATAATTTTTCCAGCAGACAACTTGCTGAGAACTTGATATATCCCATTGCCATTCTTATGTTAGTTGCATCTTTAAAAGCACAGAAAAGGCACCTGTGAGATACCCCCACTGCAGCCATATAAAAATGCAAATCACCCCCTTTAACCCCTGAAAAAATAAAAAAAAATTGAATGTGATTTGGCACCATCAAGATACCTTGCAAATTAAAACTTTTGACTGTGTTGTTGCCAATATCTTTCTTAAAGTCCTCCAAAATTTTCTTTATGTATTTGGGTGCTCCTATGTTGGGTGCATATTATTTACAATGTTTATGTCTTCTTGATGGATTCTTCCTTTGAGTATTATGAAATGACCTTCTGGGTCTCTTTTATGGCTCTTTTGGAAGTCTCTTTTATCTGATATGAGTATTGCTACCATGGCTTTTTTTCCTGTCCATTTGCTTAGAATATTTGTTTCCAGCCCTTCACTTTCAGTCTGTGTAGGTCTTTTGTTCTTAGGTGGGTCTCTTGTAGGCAGCATATGTGCGGGTCATGATTTCTTATCTAGGCGGTGAGGGACAAATACCATATGACCTCACTGTTAACTGCAACATAATCAACAAAAGGAAAAAGCAAAAAAAATATAACCAGAAACCTTGAAATTAAGAACAACCTTGCAATAGCCGGGGCCATGCATAGCACTAGGCGTCGCAGAGTAGCGAGGGAGGGACAGTGGGGGGAAGGGTTTTCAAGAACTACTATAAAAGACACATGGACAAAACCAAGGGGGAAAGTGGAAACAAGAGAGGGAGGTGGGTTTGGCTGGGCTGGGGAGGTGTGTTGGGGAGAAATACAGACAACTGTAATTTAACAACAATAAAATAATTTAAAAAATAAATACATTTGAAAATTTGAAAGAAAAATTTTGAAGAAACTCTCTGTTGAAAGAAATATTTAGCTACCACCTTATCACTGTCATCAGCCAACCCAGAAGGAAGAGGCATTTACTGTAGGCGACTGTGGCTATAATGGGAAAGTTCTCTGCATGTTTCCCACGTGGAGCTGGACGGTGCAGTCTCAAAAGCAATCATTTTGATTGTGCAACCTAACTTCTGAGAAGGGTGAAATGTATGCTTTCATTATGGAATTTTTCCATGTCACTTCTTTAATTAGTCATCTGTCTTCTAAGATGTTTTAGAAACAAACGTGAAAACAGTCATCCTAACAAGACAAGGGCTGCCTTTTCTTTGTAAAAGCAAACTACATGTTTTTACTGAACAATTGAACAATTTTTTTTCCTGCAGCCCTGCTTGAATTGGAAAAGATTTTAGGAAAACTAATTTTAAAGACCATACCACTGACTGAAAGGCATTTTGAAGATTTATTTTGTCTTGATTTTAGATAGGAGAATTCATTGCTTGGTTTACTGAAGCTAGCAGAGGAAACGTAAGGATTTTTCTTTTGCCACGTGGTAGTTTTGTCCTTTTTCTACCTCCATACTGGCAGGAGTTGGAATTTTGGAGGGGCATTTTAGATGCTGTGTACTATCTGGGTCTAACTCCACAAACCATGAAAAGAAGAAAAACTGTATTTCAGTATTAATGTAGGCAGGCCCAACAGTGCCCAAGGACTCCTGGGGCCCATAAAATTCAGCATAGGGTTTTGATCACTGGGGGTAATTTATCAGAGACTCAAATTCTCAAAACCCCTTGTGAAGCTCTGGTGCAAAATTACCTGGACCCATAGATTCTAAGTAGGCTTGTGGCTAATTTGATATGTCTCCACCACCTTTTGGTCCATTGTAGCTCCTAGTGACACCATGCAGATACCTTGCTGTGGTTGTTGAATAAAAAGATGTTGGCGGGAATGCAGACTGGTACAGCCACTATGGAAAATGGTATGGAACTTCCTCAGAAAACTAAAAGTGGAACTTCCTTTTGACCCGGCAATTCCACTGCTAGGATTATATTAAAACCCTGAAACACCAATCCAAAAGAACCTATGTTCATAGGCAGCACAATTTTCAATAACCAAGTGCTGGAAGCAACCTAAATGGCCATCAGTAAATGAATAGATCAAAAAACTATGGTACATTTACCCCATGGAATACTACACAGCAGAAAGAAAGAAGGAGCTCCTGCCCTTTGCAACACCATGTATGGAACTAGAGAGCATTATGCTAAGTAAAATAAGCCAGGCGGTGAAAGACAAATGCCATATGATCTCATCTTCAACTGGAAAATAATCAACAAAATGAACAAGCAAGAAAAATATAATCAAATGCATTGAAATTGAGAACAGGCTGACAGAGACCAGAGGGGAGAGAGTAGGGGATAATGGGGGGAAAGGGTGAAGGGTTTACAAGAAAAATTATAAAGGACATGTGGATAATAACAATGGGGGTGGTGGAAACAGGGGAAAGAGATGGGGACAGATGGGGTGGTGGGGAGGGGTTGAGGGGAAAGGCAAATAACTGTACCTGCACAATAATAAAAAGTGAACTAAAAAATAATAAAAAGTAAAAGAAAACAACACAAAAAATGATTTGTCTCTGATTTTTGATGGTTGCAGAATGGATCCAAACCAGCTTCCAAGAAGTTGTGCTACTTGTCATGTTACTTCTTATTACTTCTTTAGTATTGTTAGTAGATACATAAAACATGGGATTGAAAACCAATCTGTGGTGATTCAAGCAGCTCTGTTATTTTACTACCTGTATCACCTTGGGCAAATCACTTATCTTTTCTGAGCTTCAAGTTCTTCAGGTGTCAAATGGAGGTGCCAATTTGCACCTCCTTAGCAAGGGCAAGATTGTCATGCAGTTTAAGCAGGTAAGTTATCTAAAGCACTTATCACATAATAGATCATTACATCTCACACTTCAGTGTACACACACATTTCTCCTGGGGAATCACGTTAAAATGCGGGTTCTGATTTAGTTGGTTCGGGATGGGACTTGCATTTCTAACAAGTTTCCTGGTGACGCCAATATTGCTATTCCATGTACCATAATTTAGCAAAAAGTTTCTAGAGCCCCTAAAAGTTATTTTGTCAATATTATTTTATTATCATTATAATTATTTAATATCTGCCTTTCCTACAAAACACAATTTGAGTTAAAAATAGGTACTAAGTCTCCACATCAGTGGTCTTCTCCCTTTGCCCACATTGTTTTCAATACTGTATGCTTGCTAAATATTAGCTGGAATAATTAAATACAAAGTGTTCTCTCATTGACTTGTTAACACTCATTTTTTTTCACCTACCACTTTTTAGTAGCTTATCCCATAATCATTACGTTAAATTAGTGTATTATCTCCCTTACTAATTTTTTGTTTTGTTTTTAACTGAATTATTCTTCAATGTCCTCCTCCAGTTTCAGCTGTTATTTCTTGGAGTCGTCATAACCCCCTAGACTTACTTCTATCATACAAGTATCAAACTATGTGTCTGTCTGTATTGCTATCTAGAATTTTTTGGTGCTTACAAGTAAAAAACTATTCACTATTCATTCTCATAACTTCTTCACTTAACACACTCCAGTACATAGTAGTTTCTCTATGAAATCCTGTGGAATAGGACAAGAGATGAATTAATGATTACAAAGAGTTCCCATAAAAAAAAGAAGCTTGCTAATATTTTGGCATCTGAGCTGAAAGAGAAAAATTCTTGTCTTTTATTCCCTGACAAGTATTTAAAAAAAACAGGCTTGTGATTAAAGTCTTTTCTGTCTCTATTCCAAATGTGACCCATAACTCTGCATTGAGATGGGAAGACCACGTCTTCTCTGAACTCTCACACTCCCTGGAAAACAAGTGTGGGCAAATTGGGCAGTCTTCATGAGCCTTGGCTTTGGTAGGAAGGGACCAGACAGGTGGAGAAGCCAACCCTTCTTAGAGGCTTTGGGGGCTGTACGTCCAATCAAGACATATTAAGGCAGAATCTTAGTTTGTCATTCTCCTAGACATGGTTCATGGAGGCTGTGGAGAAGCAGATTTTGGGCGGTTTTGGTGGCAGCTAAAGTCCACCTATAAGTTCTTTCCATACCCAAAGAACATGGTAGACTTAGAGACTGACTAATTGGGGGATGCTGATTTATTAGTTTGTTGAAACCTTGTCCTGAAAAACAGTAAATCAGAGAGGAATTTGGACTATACCTTCTAAAATTGTCTATAAACTCTGATCTCCAACTGATGTAATTCAAATTGTTTAGGTGAATTATCAATGGCATAAGTTTTTTCAGAGTTGTGGTTCTCAGTCTTAGCTGCACATTAAAATCACTTGGGGGGCACTTTCAAAAACTAATGTTGGATGAGCACAGCTGAATTATGTTCTATTGGAACCCAAACATTTTTGATTTTTAAAAATTGCTCAGGCAATTCCTATATGCAACCAGAGCTGAGATTTTAGTAGATAACATGCAGTAGATAATAATGTAGCTGAATGGATAGTAGGTAAAGAAGTCATATTTAGCAATTTTAAAATAAAATTATTGCTTTGCACATGAACTTCAAGAAATATTGGTTATATATTTATTAAATTTATTTTATATCACTACTGTTTAAACCACTAAACTGGAGGAAAGAAGGACATAGAGAAACAGTTTCTTTTGGTTTCTTTTTTCAAAGGAAATATATGGTTCTTGTTGCTAAGGAAACAGTCATCAGTTCATGTTCTTCATTCCATCTTTGGGTCACGCCCAGTGCTGATCATGTCAAGACTTCAAGAGAAAAGTATTTATAAAAGTACTTTATAACCAAGTTTTACTGGCTCAAAAACTATTGCTATGTTTTGTTATATGCCCAATGGCCAGAATTGTCTTTCCATGAGCAGAGAATTATTTTCAAGGTGTCCCAAGGACAAAAAAAATGCTGTATTGCAGGCTAAATTACATTAGTCTCAAGTGTACTCCCAAACATTTAAAATCACTCACTATTGTAATCTAAGACCCACATTATATATAGTCACTAGGGCCTGGACTAGAGTGAAGCAAGTGAGGTGTCTAGGGCACAACATTCAAGGAGAGACCCCTAAAATGTAAGTTATACCTCCTTAATTTAGACCCTAGGTGACTCACCCACTACACCCCCTTTCACAGCTCCGATAGTTACTTGTAAAGCAGAAATGTGTTCCCACATATTTTAAGAAGAACAAGAAATAATTTTTCTACTAAAACTTTAGAAACAGGAAGGTAACACCTTTGTTCTTCTGAAAAGAATAATGGGATTTACAACAGCAATGAAGTATCAGGGACTCAACTATAGATCTCATAGTTAAAATGGGTGTCCATTTGTAACAACCTTCCCAACAGCCTCACCCCCACTTCCTTGCTGGCTGAGTCCCAACTTTGTTCAAGTGTCCGCTCATCTCCCAAGTGATTCATGGATAAATTCTGAGTAGTCTGAGTCAATCATGGTATTTTGTTCCCTTTGCCCAAGTTTGGTTAGGGATTGGTGTGTGACTCATTTCTACACAATGTGACAAGAAGAGATCTTTTGGGAGACGTTTTCTTTCTTAAATAGATATGCACAAGAGGAAACAGTCCCACTTTTTTACTGAATATTTTTGTATCCTCTTAGGGTACCTAGAAGCACAGCAGATATTTTTCAGCCGAGCGAATAGCTGTCTGAGGACAAAGTTAACATGGTGATCACAGAAGAGTAGAACAATAGAAAGATACTAAACCTTTGATTTCAATGTTATATTTCTAAATTGTCTAATTGAGGAGCCATTTTACTCTTTGGACTGCTTAAAGTAAGGAAAAATACATCTTATTATTTAGGTCAGTTTTGGGGGGGGGTTATGTTACTTTTATCCAGAATACCACATATCCAAAGCATCTAATATGTAATTTTTCTTATGTTTGAGGAATAATTATTTGAGCAGTGCCCAAACTTAAGAGCAAAGAAGCTCAAAGTGTGGCATTAGAATAGAAACTATTTTGTAATTTTTGGCTAAAAGAATTAATAACGCCTGATGAATGAAACAAATAGTTTACTGTTGTTAATGAAATGGAATTTATGTGAACTCACATAGACTAGAGTTTTTCAAGCTTGGCACTGTTGACATTTTCAGCTGAGTAATTCTTTACCGTGTAGGCTGTCCTGTACATTATAGAATGTTAATCAGTGTTCCTGGCCTGTACTCACTAAAGGCCAGCAGGATCCCCACCCAGCTCCAGTGGTAACAAGAATGCCTCCAGACATTACCAAATGTTCCAGGGAAGAGGACAGGGGGAGGGTATGGGAGCATTGTCAAGAACTACTTCCATAGACTCAACTAGCCTTCATAAAGAGATACAGGAAAAGAAAATAAAAAGCTCTTATTTTAGAAAAATGGAAAGACAGATATTTAATCAGTTTCTTTTTGATTCATTAGCAAGCGTTCAATGTACATTTTCTATATTCTAAATACAAGTTTTGTTATAGTTGGCGACCCAGAATATCACCATGAAAACAGAACCCTATTTGTCTTTAAATACAGTTATAGTTCCAGTGCTCAACACAGTGCCTGACATATTGTGGACTCGATAAATACTCTAGATAAAGGGATGGATGGATGGATGGATGAATAGATGGAAACTAATACCTTAAATACTTTCATGGAGACAAAATGAATTCATTCAAAATCTGATTTGAAAACAAGTAGGTGATAAGCCCTATCATGTAAATGAAGTACAAGAATCTTGAGAACAGAGCTACTAATAAACTCCAGTAGAGTAAGGATGGAGATTCTGATTTAAAAGAAAACCTTCAGGGGTTACAATGAATTCAAAATGAAACTTGGTGACAAAGTTAAAAAAAGGTGAGCTTTTTCTCAAATAAGTCCCTTAACATTTCATATAATAAGGACTTGGTGATGATGAACTACTTTAGTTTTACCTTGTCTGGGAAGCACTATATCTGCTCTTCTATTCTAAATGATGGCTTTGCTGGACAGAATAATCTTGGTTGTAGGCCCTAACTTTTCATCACTTTAAATACTTCTTGCCAGTCCCTTCTTGCCTGCAAATTTTCTTTTGAGAAATCAGCTGACTGTGTTATGGGAACTCCTTTGTAGGTAACTCTCCTCTTTTTTCTTGCTGCTTTTAAGATTCTTTCTTTATCTTTAACCTTTGCCATTTTAATTATGATGTGTCTTGGTGTGGCCCTCTTTGGGTCCAACTTGTTTGGGACTCTGTACTTCCTGGACTTACATGTCTATTTCCTTTGCCAAATTAAGGAAGTTTTCTTTCATTATTTTTTAAAATAAGTTTTCGATTTCTTGTTCTTCCTCTTCTCCTTCTGACATCCTATGAGTCAGATGCTGACACCTTTGGAGATGTCCCATCTAAGAAAAGAAGATCAAAACTATGAAAAGTAAAAGGACAACAAACTCACAACTATCAACAGCTGAATCTAACAAAACAAAAACAAACTAAGCAAACAACTAGAACAGGAACAGAATCACAAAACGGAGATCACATGCAGGGTTATCACTGAGGAGGGGGAGGGGGAGAATGGGGGAAAAGGTACAGGGAATAAGAAGCCTAATGGGTAGTGCAAAATACATAGGGGGATGTTAAGAATAGTATGGGAAATGGAGAAGCCAAAGAAATTACATGCATGACCCATGGACATGAACTAGGGATTGCTGGAGGGAAGGCAGATACTTGGTGGAGGGAGACAAAGAAAAAAAATTGGGAAAACTGTAATAGTGTAATCAATAAAATGTACTTTAAAAATTGAAGGAAAAAAACAGTCAACTGTGAGTTTTAAGGAGATAGGTTTCATACTTTCATCCAAAACCTGAAAGTGAGGGAGGGAATATGTTAGCAGATAGGGAGCCTTGAATTGTTGCTTCCATTGGAAATGTTATTCTAGCATGTTTATTAGTTTTTCTCTTAAAATTGAAGAAGATACAACATGTTAAGCTTCAGGGGGAAAGTCTAAAATCTGTTTTTCTAGGAGCAAAGGACTTAGAATACCTATGGTGCCACATACAGATTTTAATAGACTAGAAGAGAGAAGAACCAGTATGGAGCTAGGGAGTAGGGAGGTTAAATTTAGCTTCAAGCAGATTAATGTGAGATGTTGGTGTAACATCTATTGAACATAACATGGAGCCAAAAAAAAGAGAAAAACAGGGTTGAGGTGTGGATGTGGACATCATATGTAAGGGCTTGAATTCCTGCAAGGAATTAACAAGGAGGCTTGGGGATACAGGTTAAGTACAGATCTGCTATCAGAGTACAGCAAGTGGAAATAAATAAAAATGTTTTAAAGCATCAGTTAATATTTATACCTAAAGCAAAAGAAAAAGGAAGAAGACCAGGAGCCAACAGTGGCATGAGATGAGTTATATCAATGGTAGAGAGCCATTGCTGACCTACATTTTAGACAGAAGAAGGTAGAGTTAAAAATGGGCCTTGTATTTGACAATGGAGAGATAGTTAATAGTACTTAAGGCAGCAAAAAATTTTTTTCAGCTGTGTACAGGACTGGAAAAAAGCCTGCACAAATGTTCTATATCGTTTTGAGGGCTGGAAAATATGCTTAAGTGTGATCTATTTTGCAAAAGTCCCAGAGAACAACTTGACATTAGTGGAGGCTGATATGCCAAAAATGAATTACTAATGGACTAAAATAAACCACTATAAAAATCTCTAAAGCTGTCTTACTGCATTTAATGACTCTTTTCCACGAATTGGACAGCTCTCATGACTTCCTGTGCAAGCGAAATCTGGATCACATCTTAAGGGAAACCCACCTACTCGGTTTAATTTTACCCAGCTCTAGTCCTTTACCATAAAGGAAGATAAATTGCTTGGGAACTGGTAGCTTGAACTGGATAAAGAAGCTAGAGATCATAGAGGAAGGGCCATAAACTTTAAGAGGAGAAAGATATAATCGCAGGACAGTGCTATTCTGTTTTTAGTGTCAAAATCCATGCCAAATAAAACCATATTTTGAAGGCAAGATAAATGTTTTTGAGATTATCACCACTGCTTTGGTCAAGGTGGGAATGGGAGAAACCTGCCTTTCAGCCTATGCTCTATAACCTTCATGAAAATGCTCTTTGGACCCCCTGGTACACAACTGAAAACAATATACCTTTTTATTTTCAATAAAATCTGAAGCCCAGACATATTTGAGAACTTACTAGAGGTGACCCAGCTAACAAATGGTTCAAACAGAATTAGAACCCAATTCTTCTTAGTTGTGCATTGCATTTAAATGCAAAGATGACAGGGGGTATTAACTTCCAAGTATGAAATGAAAGCAGGGTGGGAGTTTTTTATTAACCTTTGGATTCCTTCAGAAAAGCTGTCCAAATCAACTATTTCCTTTTGTAAATCTCTCATCTCCCATTAGTTGATTTGTTTGGAAATAAGTAAGAATTGGTTTTATAGAAGTGAATTGTGGGCTGTTTTTTCACCATCCATTTTCTTTTAACTGATTGTAAATAATTACCTACCGAAACCAGTAAAACTTGGTCTCTCCCTTCAAGATTCTCTGCCTTAAAGTGCATTTAGAATACATAAATGGAAAATAGAGTGGTGGGAAAATGACATTCTTGTCCTCATTTGTGCATTAACAAGAGAATCACAGATAGCTATAATTTAACCTTAATGAATCAAAACTCTTTTAGAACGATTTGATGATCTGACACCAACTTCAAATTCATTTGACACTTTCTGCAGCTGTTAGAAGCTTCTGTGGAGGTCCATGTAGCAGAAAACATTCAAAGCCTAGATTCTGAGTCTGCACAGCACAGACGTAACTCCTATTTTGACAGGCAGATTTTACAGTTGTTTATTTTGGTCTGCATTAGTATTTCATTTTTTTGGCATTAAAGCCTTAACCAGTGCCAAATCTGCCCCTCTCTGCCTATGTACTCTGTGTTTTCTTTAAAAGAAGTAAACTGATAGCTTTAAAATTACTTGCTTTATAAGCAGTCCCTGGCAACCACAGTTTTAGCATATTACACTGAGGAGGAACTGCAATAAAAGTCATTTCCAACAAAGAAAATGTCTAAGTGTGAGCTTTTGTCTCTGTTTTGTTGTGGTTTTCAACTGGTTACTAAAAAGCCAGTGATGGTTTCTCCACTCAGCACTTCAATGGAAGTACCTAGCACATAGTAGGCACTTGAAGTTACTCCTTGTAAGCTGAATGCAGTCAAATAAAAGCGAAATCATTGTAGTCCAAGAGATTGTACCCAAGCCAGATCCAGTCTCCATGCTAGGTGTGCTCAGTATGCCCATACATCATCTCCCAGGGATTACAGACAAAAGGGACAGTGTTTCCTTATACAGTCTGTTGCATCTACAAAACATGGAAATAATTTGCAGTCAGGTCAAATGCCTTTGCAGAATGTGATTCATTGCACTGCTTATGACCTATACTGAATTTGAGTTTGGAGATCTTCATCTCAGTATGAAGCTAGGTAGATTTATGGGTCTGTCCACACCGCAAAGTCCTTTGACGTCATCTCAATAGGAAGCATGCTTGGTAGAGGGAATATTAAAACAATATCTATGTCTATACTATGCAAAATTAATTAAAGTAAGGCAAATATAGTTTATTTCTGCAAAAATATATTCAAATCATTTACTTGGTTATTTTAAGAAAAATTATTTAAATAATTTTGCATGTAGAAGTAACAAATGCCTAATGGAACAAAAATCATGAAATGAAACTATGCTAAAGACCTTACCTTTTTTTTGCTTTTTTAATATCAAGTTTTACATAGCATATGGTCATTTTTCAATATCAAACTTTTCTTAACTTAATATAATTATATATGTTTATACTATATAATAAAATATACACATATTCACCCAATATAAACACAGATAAATATAGATAGAGATAATATAAATATTTTAAAAACCCATGTTACTGAGGAAAAAAGTGAGGATAAATTAAATCCATAATCTTTTCCCACATGATTAACTATACTTTTATTAATAAATATATAAACTAAATATTAATATAAACAATATACCGAACAATCTTAGGTATTCAAATTGAACAAAATGAAAGAGAATAATGTAATAGAAGAGGAGAAGTGTTAAAAAAATACCTTTAGCATTAATATTTGTAATACATTTCTGGTACTATGATGTTATTTTTTACCCTGAAGACATTTTTGCATTTGGTGGTGGAGTGGGGTTATATTAGAAATAGACTGATGTTTTATGTAAGTACATATTTAATAAACTTCTCTGTCAGGCACAAGTAGTTCCTTCTTTAGTCATTGTCTGAAAGAAAGAGGTTGAGCCATAAGGGAGCTCTTCAAAGTAACCTAGTAGGATTTATTTTTTATTGTCATTGTTCAAGTACAGTTGTCTCTATTTTCCTATTAAACTTTCCCCTGCCCCACCCACCCCATCTCCCACCCTCAATCCTTCCCCCCTTTGACTTCACCCACGGGTCCTTTATACACGTTCCTTGATGACCCTCTGCCTACTTTCCCCCATTATAGCACTCCCCCCACTCCTCTGGTTACTCTCAGTTTGTTCTTTATTTCAATGTCTCTGGTTCTATTGTGCTTGCTTGATTGTTTTGTAGATTAGGTTCCACTTATAGGTGAGATCAGATGGTATTTGTCTTTTATCACCTGGCTTGGTTCACTTAGCATAATGCTCTCCAGTTTCATCCATGCTGTCACAAAGGGTAGGAACTCCTCTTTCTTTGTGTTGTGTAGTATTCCATTGTGTACCAGTCTGCATTCCAACAAATAGTGTACTAGGGTTCCCTTTCCTCCACAGCCTCACTAAACACTTACTGTTTATTTATTTGTTTATGATGGCTATTCTGACCAGTATGAAGTGATAACTCATTGTGTTTTTAATTTGCATCTCTCTGATGGCTAGTGATGCTGAGCATCCTTTCATATGTCTCTGGGCCCTCTGTATGTCCTTGGAGAAATGTTTGTTCAGGTCTTTTGCCCATTTTTTTTAAATTGGATTGTTCATCTTCCTGGAATGGAGTCATGTGAAGTCTTCACATATTTTGGAGATCAAACCCTTGTCCAAGGTATCATTGGCAAATATATTTTCCCATACTATTGGTTCCATTTTCATTTTGCTGAATTTTTTTTTAGCCATGAAGAAGCTTTTTAATTCGATAAAATCCTATTTGTTTATTTTTTCCTTTATGTCCCTTGTTTTAGGGAACATATTGGTGAAAATATTGCTGCATGGAATATCTGAGGTTTTCCTGCCTATGTTCTCCTCTGGAACTTTTATGGTATCACAACTTATACTTAAGTCTTTTATCCATCTTGAGTTTATTTTTCTGTATGATGTGAGTTGGTGGTTGAGTTTCAATTTTTTTGCATGTGATTGTCCAGATCTTCCAACACCACTTATTGAAAAGGCTATTTGTATTCCATTTTGTGCTTCTGCCCCCTTTGTCAAAATTAATTGACTATAGAGAAATGAAGTTATTTCTGGGCTGTCTATTCTGTACCATCGATCAATGTGTCTGTTCTTGGGCAAGTACCAGGCTGTTTTGATTATAATGGCCTTGTAACATAGTTTGATGTCAGGTATTGTGATCCCTCCTACTTTGTTATTCTTTATCAAAATTTCTGAGGCTATATGGGGTCATTTATGCGTCCATATAAATTTTTGAAATGTTTGTCCTATCTCTGTAAGATATGTCATTGGTATTTTAATAGGGATTGCATTGAATCTATAATTGCTTTGGGTACTAAGGACATTTGATGATGTTAATTCTTCCAATCCATGAGCACAGTATATGCTTCCATATGTTTGTGTCTTCCTTCATTTCTTTCTTCATACTTGTGTAGTTTTCTGATTATAGGTGTTTTACCTCCTTGGTTACGTTTATTCCTAGGAACTTTATTTTTCTTGTTGCTATAGCAAATGGGATTTTTTCCCTGATTTCTGTTTCTGATATTTCATTGTTGGTGTACAAAAAAGCCTTTGATTTCTGAGTATTGATTTTGTATCCTGCTGTTTTGCCAAACTCACTTATTAGGTTGAACAGTTTTTTGGTGGAGTCTATAGAGTTTCCTATGTATACAATCATGTCATCTGCAAACAATGACAGTTTTGCTTCCTCCTTTGTAATTTGGATGCCTTTTATTTCTTTTTCTTGTCTGGTTGCTGTAGCTAGGACTTCCAATACTATGTTGAATAGAATTGGTGAAAGCAGGCATCCTTCTCTTATTCCTGATCTTAGTGGGAAAGCTTTTAGTTTTTGTCTGTTGAGTATGATGTTGGCTGTAGGTGTCTCATATATGGCCTTTATTATTGAGGTATGCTCCCTCTACTCCCACTTTGCTGAGTGCTTTTGTTATAAATGGTGCTGTACTTTACCTAATGCTTTTTCTGCATCTATTGATATGATTTTTGTCTTTCCCTTTACTTATGTGATGCATTATGTTTATTGATTTGTGAATATTATATCACCCTTGAATCATGGGATGAATCCCACTTGATCACGGTGTATGATCTTTTTAATGTATTACTGGATGTGGTTTGTCAATGTTTTGTTGAGGATTTTAGTGTTGATGTTCATCAGTGATTTTGACTTGTAGTTTTCTTTCTTTGTTATGTCTTCATTTGGTTTTGCAATTAAGATTATGTTGGCCTCATTAAAAGAGTTAGGGAGTCTTTTGTCTTCTCGGTCTTTTTGGAATTACCTGAGAAAGATAGGGGTTAGCTTTTCCTTAAATGTTCTGTAAAATTTTCCTGTGAGACTGCTCAGTCCAGGGCTTTGAGGTGCTGGGAGTTTTTTATTATTATTGCTTCAATATCCTTAGTTGTTATTGGTCTGTCTGGCTTTCTGCTTCTTTGATTTAGTTTTGGAAGATTATATTTTTATAGAAATTTGTCCATTTCAGGAGCTAAGATGGCGTCAGAGTAGGAAGGAGCAGATTCGGCTTTCCTCTGCTCAGGGGAGAAAACCCTGACCGATATATGGAGTAGAGAGGCAAGCAACCAACATACTTCAGCATTTTCTAAAATAGGGGACCAAGGATTGTGGCAGAACCAAAAGACCAAAGAACGAACCCTAAGAAGTGTGCTGCAACAAGACAAAAAAGAATAGGTGGAGGAGGTGAACACCAGGATACCCACTGGAAGAGGAAACCCAACAACAAAGGAACCACTAACAGATAACAACAGAAGAAAGTGAAGGAGGGAGTAGTAACCACACAAACCTCAATCCAGGACCTATCTGGAAATACAACTAAACAGTAGAGACAGTACCCAATACAAACAACTGAACAAGAATTCTTTAAACCTTATACACACAGAAGAACCAGCTTCAACACAACCTGCCCTCACCAGCACAACAAAATACAGGAGGTGGTAGACAGAGTGACCTTCACTTAATCAGCTGGTGGGAAGGAACCACCAAAGAAAGACTCAACAACAATCAAAACCCAAAGGCAAACACAAAGCCAACTTAAACGACAGCCCAAGACCAGTGAACTTGGGAGATCAAGGAAACAGCACCACTGAAACTCACTGCTACTCTACTAAAGAAGTTCACAACATAACCCAGAGAGCCAGAACAGGTCAATATAAGAAGCTGAGGCGAACAGAAGAGTCTCACAAACAATGGGAAGACAAAGAAACAATCCCCAAATGAAAGGGAAGGAGGAAGCCTCAGAAAGAATGCTAAATGAAATAGAGGCAATTCAACTATCAGATATTGAGTTCAAAGCAATGATTGTCAGGAAGCTCAATGACAATGAGCTCACAATGAGCTACCAGAAACTACAGGGAAGCTACAATGAACTCACTGAAAACTACATCAGCATAAAAAAGGAAATAGAAACTCTCACAAGGCCAAGAAGAAATGAAGAATACAATTTCTGAACTGAAGAACACAGTAGAAGGAATGAAAAGCAGGATCAATGAAGCAGAAGATTGGATCAGTGAGCTAGAGGACAAAGTAGAAGAAAACACCCAGAAAGAGCAAGAAAAGGAAAAGAGGCTCAGAAAGAATGAAGAGGGATTAAGAGAAATGCAAGACAATATGAAACATAATAATATCCATATAATAGGGATACCAGAAGGAGAAGAAGAACAAGGGATAGAAAACCTATTTGAAGAAGTGATGATGAAAAACTTCCCTAATTTGATGAGAGAAAAAGTCACACAAATCCAGGAAACACAGAGAGTCCCAATCAAGAGGAACCCAAAGAGGCCCACCTCAAGACACATCATAATTAAAATGGCAAAATTTCAAGACAAAGAGAGAATCTTAAAGGCAGCGAGGGAGAAACAGGAAGTAACATACAAGGGAGCCCCAATAAGGCTAACAGCTGACTTCTCAATAGAAACACTCCAAACCAGAAGAGAATGGCAAGAAATAATCCAAGTAATGAGAACCAGAGGCCTGCAACCATGACTACTTTACCCAGCAAGGCTCTCAGTCAAGATAGAAGGCCAAATAAGAAGCTTCTCAGACAAAAGAAGTCCAAAAGAATACACCTCCACTAAACCAGCTCTGCAAGAGACGCTAAAGGTACTGCTTTAAGGAAAGAAAGGAAGAGAGTGAGAGAGGAGCACACATACATAAAAGGCAAAGAAGAAGTACCTATCAATAATAACCTTAAACGTAAATGGATTAAGTGCTCTAATCAAAAGACATAGAATAGCTGAATGGATAAGAAAAAATGACCCACACATATGCTGCCTACAAGAGATCCACCTCAGGATAAAAGATCTGCACAGGCTGAAAGTGAAGGGCTGGAAACAAATTTTCCAAGCAAATGGACAGGGACAAAAAGCCAGGGTAGCAATACTCATATCTGACAAAATAGACTTCCAAAAAAGTACCATAAAGAGAGACCCAGAAGGTCATTTCATAATACTCAAGGGAAGAATCCACCAAGAAGACATAAATATTGTAAATATATATGCACCCAACATAGGAGCACCCAAATACATAAAGAAAATCTTAGAGGACTTCAAGAAAGATATGGACAGCAACACAATTATTGTGGGGGATTTTAACACCCCACTATCAAAAATGGACAGATCTTCCAAACAAAATATCAACAAAGATATTGTGGCATTGAACAATACCCTAGATGAAATGGGCTTTACTGATATATACAGAACCCTCCATCCCAAAGAAGCTAAATACACATTTTTTTCAAATGTACATGGAACATTTTCAAAGATTGACCACATAATAGGACACAAAATAAGCCTCAACAATTTCAGAAAAACCGAAATCATACCACGCATTTTCTCGGATCACAAGGGACTGAAACTAGAAACCAACCCCAAGGAAAAAAACCCAAAACACTCAAATTCATGGAGATTAACTAGCATGCTATTAAACAATGAATGGGTCAAGAATGATATTAGGGAAGAAATCAAAAGGTTTCTGGAAACAAATGAAAATGAACTCACAACCACCCAAAACTTATGGGACACAGCCAAGGCAGTCCTGAGAGGGAAGTTCATAGCGATACAGGCCCACCTAAAAAAGTTAGAAACATTTCAAACAAACAACCTAACCCTACGTCTACAAGAACTTGAGAAACAACAACAAAGACAGCCCAGAGCAAGCAGAAGGAAGGAAATAATCAAGATCAGAGCAGAATTAAATGACATAGAGACTAAAAGCACAATTCTATAGATCAATGAACCCAAGAGCTGGTTCTTTGAAAAGATAAACAAAATGGACAAGCCTTTAAGCAGACTCATCAAGAAAAAAAGAGAGAAAACCCAAATAAACACAATCACAAATGAAAGAGGAGAGATTACAACAGATACCACAGAAATACAAAAGATTGTAAGAAATTACTACAAAGAGCTGTATGCCAAGAAATTTGAAAACCTAGATGAAATGGACAAATGTCTAGAAAAATATAATCTTCCAAAACTCAATAAAAAGGAAGCAGAAAGCCTGAACAAACCAATAACAGCAAAAGAAATTGAAGCAGTAATCAAAAAACTCCCAACACACAAAAGCCCTGGACCAGATGGTTTCACAGGAGAATTCTTCAAAGCATTTAAGGAAGAGATAACCCCTATCCTTCACAGACTATTTCAAAAAATCCAAAAAGATGAAAGACTCCCAAACTCTTTTTATGAGGCCAACATCATCCTAATTCTAAAACCAGATAAAGACACAACAAAGAAAGAAAACTTCAGGCCAATATTGCTGGTGAACATTGACACTAAAATCCTCAACAAGATACTGGCTAACCGCATCCAACAGTACATTAAGAAGATCATACACCATGACCGAGTGGGATTCATTCCAGGGATGCAAGGATGGTACAATATTCGCAAATCAGTAAATGTAATACATCACATAAACAAAAGCAAAGACAAAAAACACAATACCCTATTGATATGATCATATCAATAGATGCAGAAAAAGCATTTGATAAGGTACAGCACCATTTATGATAAAAACACTCAGCAAAGTGGGAATAGAGGGAGCATTCCTCAACATAATAAAGGCCATATATGAGAGACCTACAGCCAACATTATACTCAATGCACAAAAATTAAAATCTTTTCCACTAAGAACAGGAACAAGACAAGGATGTCCACTTTTACCACTTCTATTCAATATAGTACTGGAAGTTTTAGCCACAGAAATCAGACAAGAAAAAGAAATAAAAGGAATCCAAATCGGAAAGGAGGAAACAAAGCTGTCACTGTTTGCAGATGACATGATAGTGTACATAGAAAATGCTATAGACTCCACCAAAAAACTGCTTGACCTAATAAATGAATTTGGCAAAACAGTGGGTTACAAAGTCAATATCCAGATATCAAAGGCATTTCTGTACACCAACAATGAAACAGCAGAAGCAGAAATCAAGAAAAAATCCCATTTGAAATAGCAAAAATAAAAATAAAATACCTAGGAATAAACCTAACCAAAGAGGTAAAAGACCTGTATTCAGAAAACTACATAACACTGAGGAGAGAAATCAAGGAAGACACAAACAAATGGAAACATATACCGTGTTTGTGGATTGGAAGAATTAATATCATCAAAATGTCCATACTACCCAAAGCAATTTACACATTCAATGCAATACCTATTAAAGTACCAATGGCATATTTCACAGACATAGAACAAACACTTCAACAATTTATATGGAACCATAAATGACCCCAAATAGCTGCTGCAATTTTGAGAAAGAAGAGTAAAGTAGGAGGGATCACAATACCTGACACTAAACTATACTACAAGGCCACTGTAATCAAAAACAGCCTGGTAGTAGCATAAAAACAGGCACATAGACCAATGGAACAGAACAGAGAGCCCAGAATAAGCCCAAGTCTCTACGGTCAATTAATATTTGACAAAGGAAGCAGCAACATAAAATGGAATAAAATAGCCTCTTCAACAAATGGTGTTGGGAGAACTGGACAGCTACATGCAAAAAAATGAAACTCGAGCACCAACTTACAACCTTATACAAAAATAAATTCAAGGTGGATAAAAGACTTAAATATAACCGTGACACCATTATGTCCTAGAAGAGATCGTAGGCAGGAAAATCTCAGATATTTCACACAGAAACTTGTTTACTGACATGTGTCCTAGAGCAAGGGACATAAAGGAAAGAATAAACAAATGGGACCTCATCAAAATAAAAAGCTTTTGCACAGCTAAAGAAAACAGTATCAAATAAAAAGAGAACCAAATGTATGGGAAAACATATTTGCCAATGATACCTCAGACAAGGGTTTAATCTCCAAAATATATAAAGAACTTACACGACTCCACTCTAAGAGGACAAGTAACCCAATTAAAAAATGGGCAAAGGACTTGAACAGACACTTCTCCAAGGAGGACATACAGAAAATCCAAAGACACATGAAACAATGTTCAATATCGCTAGCTATCAGAAAGATGCAGATTAAAATCACAATGAGATACCACTTCACACCAGTCAGAATGGCCATCATAAACAAAGCAACAAACAACAAGTGCTGGAGAGGTTGTGGAGAAAAGGGGACCCTAGTGCACTGCTGGTGGGACTGCAGACTGGTACAACCACTATGGAAAGCAGTATGGAACTTCCTCAGAAAACTAAAAATGGATCTGCCTTTTGACCCTGCGATTCCACTGCTGGGACTATATCCTAAGAACACTGAAACACCAATACAAAAGAACCTTTGCACCCCGATGTTCATAGCAGCACAATTTACAATAGCTAGGTGCTGGAAGCAACCTAGATGCCCATCAGTAAATGAATGGACCAAAAAACTATGGTACATTTACACAATGGAATTCTATGCAGCAGAAAGAAAGAAGGAGCTCCTACCCTTTGCAACAGCATGTTGGGAACCACCCTGACTGGTATCAGAAGCTGAAACCCCTACCTAAGCTAAGGCTAAGGGAATGCCCTTGGAACCATAAGCCAGCAAGGAGACAAGGGCTTGTCTCCCTGGCAGGAATGCTGCTTCTGCTGCTGTATTCATAACTGAACCCCAAAAAGCTTGGTTGGTTAGCCAAAGACGGGTAAGATTCCCCACAGGGGGAACGACCTAAGCCAGGCACGATCACTTTGGGAGGCCCCCCAAAAGTGATCGGCTTTGAAAAAAAAAAGAAACTCGGCTTTGACAGAGCCTGAGTTTCTCATCGTCTGGGAGAAAAACTCCTTATCTCTTGGTTGCCTTAGTTCCCGTGCTAAGCCTGAAACAGTGACAGGGTGGGGCAGCTCTGTGCTGAAAAGGGGCGGATTCCCTGGGTGATCAGGCCTAAGAAAGAACATGTAAATTACCGTGAAACCTTCTTTGTTTAGATTGCTCTCAGTTGAATGAGAGGGGCCCAAGGAGGAAGTTAGTTTGCTCCTCAAAGTCTTACAGCTAGCTCTTTGACCCCGACTCAAAATAGACCAGCAGAGTTCCTTGTTTTCTATAGTTCCTTACTTTCCCCTGATAAGTACTGTAGTTTACCTGAATTATTATGCAAAATGAACCCAATAAAAGCAAGTGTGGACGGTAAATCAGGGTGCCCCCCACTAGGGGGGGTGGCCATTTCGTCCCTACTTCCCCACAAAAACTAGTTTGTCTCTGTGCATGTTTGTTTGTTTCTCGCGTGTTTTTCGGCGAGCCATCCACAGTGTTCTGTGGTCACTGCTGGCCAGTGACCCACGCGCAACAACAGCATGGATGGAGCTGGAAGGCATTATGCTAAGCAAAACAAGCTAGGCAGTGAAAGACAAATACCACATGATATCACCTTTAACAGGAACCTAAACAGCAAAACAAAGAAACAAGCAAAATATAACCGAAGACACTGAAATAGTGGACAGACTGACAGTGACCAGAGGGGAGAGAAGAGGGAATTTCAGGGGGGAATGGGTAGGGTTTACAGGAACAAATTTGGAGGGCACATGGACAAAAACTAGGGGTGGGGGGTAATGGAGGGGAAGAGGGGAGGGTTGGGTGGGTGGGCTGGAATGGGAGTAAGTGGGAGAAAACTGTACTTGAACAATGATTAAAATAAAATTTAAAAAAAATTGTCCATTTCACACAAGTTTTCAAATTTCTTGGTATATATTTTTTTTGTAGTAATTTCTTACAATCCTTTTATTTCTGTGGTATCAGTTGTAATTCTCCTCTTTCATTTTGGATTTTATTATTTATTTATTTATTTATTTATCCTCTCCCTTTTTTCTTGATGAGTCTGGTTAAAAGCTTTTGATTGTGTTCATCTTTCCAAACAAGCAGCTCCTAGGTTTACTGATCTTTTGAATTGTTCTAGTCTCTATGTCATTAATTCTTCTCATATCTTGATTGTTTCTTTTCTTCTACTGCTTCTGGGCTTTGTTTTTTGTTGTTCCTCCAGTTCTTGTAGATATAGGGTTAGGTTGTTTATTTGAAATGTTTCTATCTTTTTAGGTAGGCTGGTATTGCTACCAACTTTCAAAATCTCAGGACTGCCTTCACTGTGTCACATAGGTTTTGGAGAGACTGGGGACAGAGGCTTTGGGGAGAGAACTAAGAGTGTAGCCACTGGACTCCCGGTATTGAGTCATCTTACATATGGTAGCAGCCATCCTGCTCAAGCAGACCACTCCCCTCCAAGTGGCAGAAGCCTGAGGGGATGCAATAGTGCTGCCCCCACAAGGGACTCTGCTCCACCTATGGTGCTTAAGCCTGATTTCTGAGTGCAGAGTAACTAGATTAACAAATGAAGGAATCAGCCATAAACAGTAGATCCCTGGAAGTTTGAAACAGGCTGCCTAAGATCAGACAGGGTCAACATCTGATATCACCAGAGACAGACCCAGAAATAAAAAACAGTGGTAAATACTAGAGGGTACCGAGATGAAATCTACTGTGGTCTTCTCCATGATTTGTGATATTTTCCTCCCTTCATAGCTTTTTAACACTCATTTCTTGTCCATCAAGTTTGCAAATATTAAATGAGTAGATTTTATACTATAGTTTATTTCAATTCACATACTTTGACCCTCCTTTCTCTTACTCCTTTTTACCTTCTTTCCTCTCATTATTTTCACTGCAAATTTTGTTTTCTCTCTTGCTACAACTTGTTTCCATTCTGAACTCTTACTATTTCTCTCCTGTCCAGCTACACAAAACCAATTTTCTTGTCAATGATCATCTCACATACTTTTCCTCTGCTCTTATAACGCCTGCGTTCTCTCTCCACCTTTATCAGTCTTTGCTAGTTGGTTGTGGATAGGGTAGTTGTTGTGGTTTTTTAAAAAATTATCTCTACAGCTTCACTAATTTTGTATTTCAAATCTCAAATTTTACCAGTCCCCTCTCCTCCTCTTTTTTATCTACAATTTTTGATTTTGCTCTGTCTTAGCCTGTTTTTTCCTTTGTTCTTTTCTCTTTCATCCTTCCCTTTTATTTTCTTTACTCTTCTTTTTTCTTTTTCTTTTTATTTCAAATTTTAATCTTTCCCTGTCTTAGCCTCACTTTCATTCCTCACTCTTAGTATTCCCTCACCTTCTATCATTTCAAAATCACTTCCCATTCCTCTAGACACCTCTTAAGCTTTCCTTTGTTTCTTTCTTCCCTCTTATTCCCATTCCACCTATGTTAATTTTACCCGGTTTGTTGTTGATAGTCCTGTGGTTGATCTTTCACTCCAATCTGGCTCCTATTTTTATTATTTAAACTAGAAGGAATTTTTAAATTAAATGAGAAGGAGGAAAGAAGAAAGATCCTGTGAAAGGAGAAGCAGCCACAGCAACACGGTGGCATGTTAGTGATCCGAGGGAGGTGGCCCACAATGAACTTCCTGTAGTGATGGTGAGTTAGGAATTTCAGAGAAAATGATGTCTGATAATTAGATGAAGTTGTTTCTAATTCTGTGCAGTATTTTCCTTGCATTGTTCTCAAACAAATATTAAAAGTCACAATGTGATGTTTGCAGGGGTGAGGGGAGTATGATGGAGATAAGTGGTAATGGAAAATACAATAAAAATTAATTAAACAATTAATTTTTAATTGTTTAAAATGCGGTCTGGGAACCAAAGTGTCACAGGTTCGATTCCCAGCCAGGGTACATTCCTGGGTTGCAGGCCATAACCTCCAGCAACCGCACATTGATGTTTCTCTCTGTCTCTATCTCTAACCATCTCTATCTCTATCTCTATCTCTATCTCCCCTCCCTTCCCTTCCTAAAAATAAATAAATAAAAATCTTAAAAAAAGAATCATCTTTAAAAAATTAATTAAACATAATAAAGAAAGAAAATTTAAAAAGTCTGTAAGACATAGACACACTTTGTTAGTGGCAACTTGGAAAATAAAGGAGAAAGAGCTGTAACCATGTTTGAAGTTAATTGCTGAGGAAAGGGAAAATGAATAATGAGGGATTAGGGACTCATTTATGATCACTCATGTTTGTCTGTTCATTAGGGTATCTTGGTCTTTGCTGATAGGCTGTAAACTCCATTAGAATGGAAAACATTTCTGTCGTATTCACTGATATATCCGTAACCCAATTCCCAGTATTTGATGCAATGTCTAGTGCTTACAAAGTGCTCAATGAAATTTGCTGAATGGACAAAGGAATTAAAATTGATCAGGGAACATGAGTTCAAATTGATGAAAGACTAGCAACCGTAAGTACCTCTGCATGAGCTATCAGAAATACAGAAGAGGGCACAACTTCTTGCAGTTATAAAGAATGAAGGGATTGAGAAATTTTAAATATTAATGGAGGAGATAACTATTCTACTGACCTTCAGTTGGGTGCATTTCAGTACAATTCTGACACTAGCCACCTGGAATTAGCATCAGACTTCACAAGTGGAAGGCTCAGTCCTTCAAAGGATGCCTTAACTTTAGGCTAGCTTCAGTTTGGTGGTCTCCAGACCATCCAAGCCACCTGCACTTCTGATTGACTGGCTGAAATTTGAAGGTTTTCCCAACCTCCCACACATTTAATAATTCACTAAAATAGCTCACAGAATTAAAGAAAGTGCTGTAGTCAAGATTATAGTTTTATTATACAGGATATATACAGATCAGGAAGACCAGTCAGAAGAAGACTCACATAGACAAGGCCTGAGAGAAAATGATATCCAGAGTTTTTATTGAGGTTTCAATTCAATCTCCAACACCACTCTCACCTCCACTCCACAGAGAGGTCAGATGCCCTAAAGTTGGAACCCTTAAATCAGGTCATTGGTGTTTCTGGTAATAGCCTGCATCCTGAAGCTATGGAGGGGCTCAGCAGAAGCCATCTAATTAGGGTAGGAGCAATTTCTATCACTTGAGCATTCCCAGAGGTATTCACAGATCCATACAAACCTCAATATGTCCAATGAAAATAATATATATCTAATTTAAATTTCTTATTGGTCCTGAATGTATCTCTAAAATCTCACCAAATCAAAAGGTAGCACCAGAAACATCTGGGAGAAGTCAAAATTTTTACTTATTAATATTGTTGGTGATATAGATTGGGTTCCAAGTCTGATAAGTGGTAATCAAAATGTTGCAGTATTACTGATGATTAGCAATAAGTAGCTCTAGCACCAGTTTTCTTAGTCCTTTGAGCTTATGGAGTCAAGAATATGGCCATTTTTAAAACCACAGACATACACAGCTCTGTTACAAAAGAACTCAAGCACAGCAAAAGCTTCCATAAGATAAGCAAAAAATTAGGTTGAATAATTAAAAATATTTTTTAGTAAAAACAAAAATTCCCTTTCAGATTTGCCTATAGGACCTGGTCAGTATTCAGGAAATCTTACCTTGTATCTGTCTCCCTTTTAGAAGTTCAATGATTTCATATAGAAGTGACAACACTCTCTCATTATCAGTGAATGCATTGATTTATTGAGTATCTGCTGTATACCAAGCACTGTGCTAGGTTCTGAGGATACATAAGTGAACAGAACAGACAAGATGTTTCCTCTCCTGGAGCTTTATTCTGGTGGTGGGCTGGGCAAGGCAGACACCATAAAGCCAATACATCACTAACCAAAAAACTACAGACTGTGAAGAATGCAGTTGGAGGAAATAACAAGGGGAAGAGACAGTAACTGAACAACGTACTTTAGAAGTATGGCCAGGGAAGTTCTCTCTGAGGAGGTGACATTTGAAGTGAGACTCAAAGGAAAAGGAGCAGGTAAATCTTACCAAGAAGAAGTAAGAGATCCAACCTGAAGGTGAACAGGAATTTGATGGAGGTCAGTGAGAGCAATGGTGAGTGGAGGAGGAAGACCTTGGAGTGATTCACTGTGGTAGTCAATTAGGACCTTGTTGGCCATGACAATAAGCTTACATTTTATTCTGAGTATAATGAACACTCACTGAAAAATTTTTAAATGACTTTGTAATGTGAAGAGGAAAGAATGAAAGTAAGGTCAGTTCAGAATCAGCTTTATAATGTAAAAATATCTTCAACATCAGTAAACTAAAATATATGCTCTTACATATAGGACTTTGAGAGCAGGCAAGAATTGTCTAATTTTGTAGAAGTAAAATGAAATAGCATCAGAAAGAGAAGAAAGCAAATTTAAGGACTTCCTTCACCAAAATACTTGGAAAAAGGACATTTTGCCTCTCTTGATGATGGCTGCATTCTCCATTGACAGCTGCCTAAGGCAGGGAACTGATGTGCCTGCTATGGCAAAGGGTCTGGAGACTTTCACTTTCATGTCTACATTCTGTCGTACCTTTTAGGCATGGAGGAAAACCAAAAACAAACAAAAATATATTTTCAGGAATTTACAGTTAAAATATGTATTGTGTTACATAAATTTCATTTGCAACCAATAAAGGTTTGCAGTACCACTAAATGTGTTTTAGAAGCTCCATGATTCCAGATTTTCTCAGTAGAAGCATGTCACTGTTTATAAAGAAAGGGAATGGATTGCAGGATTTTTATGCAGAAATTTATTTTAGGAGTAAGCATAATAAGAAATATCTGAGGATATTTGTAGCTTTAATAGATGTGCCTAACCTATATTTTTCTCCTTTTTCTAAACATTTCACTATGTACATAATAAATTCTCATGAATTTCAACTAATGAAGTTGTCTTGTCTAAATTAATAAAGAGTGAGAATACAGCTCATATGCATAAAATGACATTGTATTTATTTATAAACTGTGTGGTAACTATAATCGATATCCCTTACTGGAATATACGATGGGAAAAATAGTAGTATTTCAAAGAACCTCCTCTAGATTTTTTAGCATTTATTAATCTTTCATTTCAGCCTATTTAATAATTAAGAGCAGACCTTAAAAGATTATTAGTCCATTTAAGGAAAATCTAATTTAATGTACATGGGCAAAATATCTTTCTAATTTCCAGAAAATTTTTCTCTAAAAATGATATTATGTTTTCCCTTCTTAATGCTTTAAACCTCTGGATGACTCTCTCTCTCTTTCTCTCTCTCTGTTTATTCTTCACCTTTCTCCTCCCACCCTACTACTTCTTTTTATCCTGGTGGCTATTTATACAAATCCAGAAGAAGAAATTGTTTCTTTAATTAAAAGAGGAGAAACCATTTTTAAAAGCTGCCTTTGTGGGAAAATGTTTTCAGAAATGAAGCAGCAGAGCCTTTGGCTATGGCCTCTGTGCTGTTTTTCTGACTGTTTTGGTATTTTAGTGACCATAAAGAAATGACCCTTAATGTTTCGGTGTCAGGCTGGTAATAAAATGACGTCTTGGGAAAACCAAACTTTTTCTTTCCCTGCACTTTTTTCCCTCCTGTAATTAGACTTGCCATCATTGGGGACTGCCTTTGTTATTACCACTCTTCCTCTCACCTCTGCTCAGGGACAGCAATAGCTAAGTGAAGGCATCCCCTTATGTACCAGGAGGAAGATTTGGACACGAGCCGCATTCACAACCACTGCATTTTTCCTTTGTTAAGCTCAGTATCTTGGGCAATTCTTGGTTTTATTTGCAGGAGCTCTGTTTGGCATCCTTCTCCCTTGTGCTTCCTCACAATGTTTTATCATTTGTTAGGAAAAACATTAGAAAAGAAGCTGCTGTTTTGGCCTTTTAAGCTCCCAGCCTGCATAACATTTTTCTGGAATTGGTCACCAGCCAGGACCATCACTAAGGAGAAACATGTGGTTGCCACTTGTGTCTAGTGCTCATCTCACTGAATCCAGTAGATTCAATTGAATGCATGGATGTCACTCTCCATGCGAATGAAGCCCACGGGGATTGTACAGAGAACTAGGATTGTTTTGTTTTTTTATCAAGCCATGGACCTCAAGTTTTCTCCTATCACCATCAGCAGACTCACCTTTTGTGTGCCTGCCAGCACCAGGGCAGATGTAACTAATTAGCATGCTCATACATTGTTGTCTTCACGCATCGCTCTGCCCTTGTGCCTTCTGCTGGGTTCTGCTCAGATACCATCAAGTAAGGAAAGTCATCTATTCAGTTTTCTTCACTGAAAGAGATTTAAGACTTATGATTTAAAGACCTGTATCTCATAGCCCCAAGCTACTGATAAGTTGCCAAGTATTAACCAAGACTTCTCAAAAAAAAACCCATTAATGAGTCATTAATTCATTCATTTAAAACATTATTGAGCAACTATATGCTGCAAACAGTTTAAGGCAAAGAAAATATGATCCTTGTCTTTATGGAGATTATAATGTGGTAAAGAGATACAAGCTATATCTCTATGTATGTATGTATGTATGTGTGTACACATATGTGTATGTATACATACATATGTGTGTATGTATATATTCAAAGATGATTTCATACAGGGATAAGTGCAATTAAAGAGAGTAAAAGGGAAAGCCTAATGATCTGATTTTCACCCACTCTGTATGTTTCTGTTTAAACTGTGCTTCTCTAGAAGGAGACTCACTTGGGGTACAGTGAGGTTAGGTTCTTATCCTGGTAGTTCAAAGGACAGAAACAGCTATCTGATGAAGGAGGTGTGGTTTGCATGTTGAGGGGAAAATAAAAAGCTACTGCACAGATTACCTCTAATGCTCAGCTAAGGAAACATTTTACAGCTAAGGAAACTGAGGAGTGAAGATGTTTCCTACCTCCATCATCACCCTCAGGGTTACTTAATCTTTGATGTGAGAAAGTTGCAATTAAGAAAAATGTCAAGTTTGTTCTCAGAATGTTAGGTCTCTTCTTTCTGCCCTAACAACACCCTTTTCTCCATTTATGGGGTCATTATGCTTCCTTATTAGAATGGGTGCATTGCAAGTGATCAGCCATTTAGAGCTTATTGTAACTAAAATGTTGCTGGACATATTTCTAGTATGTATATTTGTATCATAAGCCTTATTTAAGGTACATAAGTCCCTATTCCCTATAAAAGAAATACTAGGAACTGCCGAACAGAGGAGAGGCATTTGCTGGTCAAAGAGACAACCTTTTGAAACTATTAAGCCTGCACATCAGCACACTGCTCATTTTTTTTCTATTGAGCACTTTAGGTTTAACATTTCAGGTGTATTTCCCAAAGTGTGTGTCTGGCCTTCTATATGAATGCCTACTTATGCTGGTTTTGTCAATATTTCAATTCAAAATTATATTCAAAATTTCAAAAGATACTGATCTTTCTATTTAATTAGCTACTGAGTAATGACAATGGATATTTTCAAACAAATTTTTGAACCTCACCATATATCCTATATCTGCCAGTACAAAAGAGACCCAGTGTATTCTCCATGTCTGGTTATTAGCATTAAGACACAGCATTAAGACTGTGTCCAAAATACTATTTTTCCTAGCAAAAACTAAAACATCCTGTGAATACAGTAGTTTTCCCAGGTAAACCCCAAATTCGTTTTTTCCATCATGTAAGCGATTAGATTTCTGCTATACTCATTGCAGTTGGAAGTCACGGTGTTTGAGTATATTTTACCTTTTCTACTAGCTAATAGAAAAATTCAAACCTTCAGTTCAAGGTGCTTGGAACAGTCTGTGGAGAGTTCAGAACTTTACAAGAACTTAACCTGAACCCATTTCTTTAACATCCACAGTAGATCATGATAGCCTTCTGGGAATTAATCTTATAATCAGACTACAAGAAAGATCGAGGATAAGAGTGATGAAGTTAGGGCACAGACATGGAGAAGATATTTCCTTAGGGTTTAAAAAATATATATTCAGAACATCAATCTCAGTATCCTAGGTTGACAGATGACGTTTTGAGAAATAATCATCAACAGCAGGAAAATAGTTTCTCTAATTATACCATCACTTTTGGAGCTATTTGGAGTTATCTGTATACACTATTTCAAATACAAACATACATGCACACCCACACACATTCATTGTGAGCCAATACCCATTGCTGTAGTTAATGGAATGAAATACAGCTGAAGTGGGACTAGGAAAACAGCAGGGGAGGAATTGCGGAAGCCAAGTTAACTGCTCTGACACAAACTGACTTTTTTGTCTTTTCCCGCCAGACCACGTATTATCGTACATAGTGTATGATGGGGATGCTTTATGTAACAAATGTGCCAAATAGAATAAAGGGCCAGCAAAATATGATGTTTGAGGTTACTTTACCTCTTTTAATTCGGGATCTCTGGTGTTCTAATTCTTGGTTACTAATACCTGCATAATTAGGGGGAGATTATGATAATCTTGTGCTGATCAAGAGTCAGTTCTCACCTAGAGTTCTGCTTGGGGCTGAGAATCACATAAAAAAATGGGCAGATGTCACAAAACAGCCAAAGCCATGATGAAGGAGCTGAAGGGATTGATTTATGAGGATGGATTAAAGCAACTTAATAGAGTGACTAAATCATGACCCAACTCCAAAGGAGTGTCATTGTTTTGAAGTTAGAAGAGAATTTTGTAAGCTGGAAATTTCAAGGACATAATGGATCATGGAAGGGGAGAAGAAAAAATCTTCACCTTGCTGGTGTGTTGTGTTCAGGGCTAAAACTGGGGCAGGTTGGCAAGTCAAGATTTAAGATTGCTCTCCTCAAAGTGATGCAGAGGAAGTGTCTTCTCAGAAATAAGATACAATTCTGGAATGATAAACCTCAGTGGACAAATATCTTTCAGAGATTCTGTGAGCAGGGGCTAAATGACACAACTTAATAGGCCTCTTCTATCTCTAGTGTCAATCATTTTATTATTTTTGGAGTAATTTTTTTTTTCAAATTCATTATGGAGACAAATTTTTTTTAATTTTCATGCCAACATATACCTTCAAAACCCAAAGCATCTTTCTCTGACAGTCTGTTTACAGACTTATCAAAATGATTATTTCAGCTACTTAGAAAGTTTGGTAATGGTAATTTTTACCTCCTAATAAAGCACTTGCCATTATTAGACTGAGACATAACTTCCTTTCTGGCTGAGATGTGAAGCCTGCCAATTAATGATGTTAGTTTCATGTAGGTCATTTTCACACAAGGAAAGTATTTTGGTACCTGCAAACCTGGAGTACTTTTCCATTTTTTTGCCCCATTTTTGTGATTACTCTTCCTGTGAGTAATGAAGGCTTGGTACCTGCTCATTAACAGTAGGAAAATTAATACTTTTCTAATTAAAGCATAAAAAATAATTCTAACAAGGGAAAGGGCATAACAGTGCAGGAGCTACACTGAGAAAATTGGCTTCTGAATCACTGGTTTTGGAAAAACTTTCCCATCAATTGACGACATTGTTTCGAAGATGCGACTTAATGTCACTGCACTCTTGTTTCTTCTGTAAAGAAAAGAAAAGCAGCAGCAGCAGTAACCCCTGCCAATGTGGAAGACAAAGCTTCCCTCTCTCTTTGTGGGATTTGCTGGGGGGTAAATACAATCTTTGCCTTATGTGCTTTGAGCTATATAAACCGCTAGGGGAAAAAATTTGGCCTACTTCAACATATTCCTGGTTTTCATGATACTTCAGTGCATGTAGTAGACACTCAATAAATGCTAAACTGAAATGAATTACCTCCCAGTAGTGTGTCCAGCAATCCTGTTACATTAGAATACACATTTTTGATAGTTTAACCTTACTGAAGGAATAGTGTTGTTGGAGGAGCACAATAATTATAATTATTTTTCTTAAAGAAAATGTTAAATATGAATGCCAAAACTGTGCTATTTAGCAAACGGAAATATAACAAATGCTTATTCATATGAGGGTTCAAGACTCTGTGACAATAAGTCAGAGACCAATGACAGAGATCTCTGGTCTTCATGCTCTGGTCAACACCAGGGAAGAAATGGGGAGAATAGAGGGCAACACAACTTCTGAATTCCAGAAAACATCTAATAATATTCATTAGATAAAACTCTGCTAAAAGTGAGGATTATACTTTATGAGAAGAATACAGGCAGCCACTTATTGTCCTCTCCAGAAATGAGAACAGAAAGGCCAGAATCAAATCTCACTCAAGAAAGGCTTTTAGTGAATGCATAATACCTATGAGTTTCCGAGTCATGGCCCTTGGAAATCTGACTAAAAAATTGGGGATCCCTAGCCCTGGCTGGCATAGCTCAGTGGATTCAGCACGGGCTGCGAACCAAAGCATCTCAGGTTTGATTCCCAGTCAGGGCACGTGCCTGAGTTGCAGACCATGGCCCCCAGCAACTGCACATTGATGTTTCTCTCTCTCTCTCTTTCTCCCTCCCTTCCATCTCTAAAAGAAAATGAATAAAATCTTAAAAAAATATATCTTAAAAATGATAGAAAATAAATGAAAAAAATTGGGGATCCCTAATCAATGTTAACAACCTCATAGAAACTAGTTGACTTCTTCTTTAGAGCCACTTATAAACCTTGATGCACATGGCAAGTGAATTAGGGTATCTGAGATAGGTATTCAGCTAATAAGGATATATCTATGTATAATTGTGTATATATGTATATGTATGTATATAAGTATATGTGTATATATGTGTGTATATACACATATATATGTATATGTGTGTTGGGGGTAGGGGATAATTTTATGTGTTATTTTAATTCACTTAACATTGGGTTTTAAATATAAGCCAAGTGTCTGGAGAAAAAATTCCAAAGGACCTTTAAAATATTGCCCTCCCTTGTAACTTCCTTATGCCTAATATTAAACAATTGCTCTAATTTTGAATTTAACTTCAAAGAAAACAGTATTTTGTGTCATTCCCTTTGTATGTACCTAAAATCTAAAAATTTTCTTTATTCTAAAGTTAATTTAACTTATGCCTCTTTTCTTATAATTTTTCTAAGTAGGTGTTGTATTTCTATGATATTGTTTTGAACCCATTTTCAATATTGTTCTCCTTAGCATTTTGTGATGTCATGTATAATCACTGATCTATAGAAGTTTGAGTGACCCTTTCAGTAAGGGTTCAACTAAAGGCAAATGAATCATCAGAGATCTGGCTTATAGTGGGACACAATAATTTTATTTCACTTATGTCAGAAATGGAATAGAAAATCAATCATTTCAAGCAAAAATAACACAACTTGTGCCAAATAGCAGCCAATCTTTACAAAAGAATAGAACATTAAGTACCCCCGCTGCTTTTTTGGGGGGTATACTCTTATGGGCACTGCCTTCAGGAACTGCGATGTGGGAATTTGGAGGTCCAAATATGTCATTTACTGATAGAAATCACTGAGGCCTTTTTAGAAATGTCATAACATTGGACAGCATGAGAAAAAGGAAATAATTTACATTACGAAACACTCGACAAACAAATCCTGTAAATAATATATGCCAAAGAGCAGTGTGTAGCTCTCGCAGGATATTGCCTTGAGAGATTTTGTTTAAAACATTTATTGGAGGCATATATTACAGTATATCATTTACTGGCTGGAAGCCATACAATATGTGTCTTTACAAAAAAAATTACCTTGTAATATGAGCCCCTCCAAGGCATAATTATATAATAAAGTTCTTATTGGGAAAACTGGAAGTAGGCCAAGCCTTGTCCAAATATAGTGAATGTCAGAGCCAAATTTATTATCCTTAGCTATTAACAGGAGAAGGCAGGTTTTGTTTACCAAGCCTAATTCTCTCCTAATTACAGCCACTATAAAATAATTACTATCCATGGGATAACAACACAAGACAGAGTGACTAACAGAAGAAACTGCAGGGGTTAGAAAACAGAGTGCAATTCTGTGTCATTTTGAACAGCTTGTGTACTGCCATGAACAAATTAACGAACTTCATTAAGGAATTATGTTTTAAGAGTGGCTTTGCGGTGAAGCAGTAAAGCAATTAATGCATCTTATTTGGTCCTAGATCTGAGCTGCAGTGCAGTTTGAGACAGCAACTAATTTTTTTTTCAATTTTTGATGTATCAGGTTTAATAGGATACGACCACATTACTGGGCAAGATGGTTAATGAGTGTAGAGAAAAGACTCTATTCTGGACAAATGATATCCAGCCCCTGCTAACTTGTTCTGTCTTTATGAGCAGAGTTCTTACCATGGTGATTTTAATAATCTGCTGAAGACAAATGCCAACTTGTTTCTAATTCCATTTCACAACCTACTCTTACATTTTAAACTCTGTTGGATTATACTCTTGATGAAAGGTGTAGCTTTCTGAAAGGCAAGAATATTCGGTATATCTATCTGAGCCACACAACTGTAAACTTGAAATATTATTTCAATATTTCATATTTGCCTTCCACACAAATCAAAAACAGAATATTATCCTGTTGAAACATGATGCTTCATTAAATTCTCAATGCTTCTCATTCCCATACTTCTTAACCTCTTCCATCTTATCACAGAGCCCCAGAGGTGTAAAGAAAACTTGCCGTAGATCTTTGTTCCCTTAACATGCATATACCAGAATCAGCCACAATTCTTAAAACTTGTGTACAATGGCAAGGGTGAAAGGTCAAGTTATGCCTCTTGATGGTTCAGCGTCTCTTCTCTCTCACCACCCCCATCCCTACTCCTCTCTGTAAAGGGTCACTTCTCCCTGCACTAGGAAAAATGTTCCTGTTTTGGTGACTTGGTGAAAACATACAAACTCAGCACACTTGAAGAGTCTGTTTTAGATACTCCTTTTAATAGGCCTCCAGATGGCCACATAAAAGCAAAAGGATTATTATAGCAACTCCCAACTGGGCTATTAGAGATAAAGGTAGACCAGAGTCTCCTTTAAGATCTCTTAAATATATATATATATGACCTGATCATAAAAAAAAATTCCTTGGTATAAAACTAGGGAAGTTCTAAATCCAGAAATTCATTTTTGTATTCTATTTATCTCCACAAATGTCCCTTTATGCAAATCAAGTCTCTCAATTTAAAGTTAGAGCATCAACATGTAATTTTAGATTTTTTCCAACAATGCTGTGCATGCTTTAGTTTTTTTTAATTTTAAAAGTTTCTTTTTTCTTTTTCTTTTTATTCTCTGGACACTGATGTGTTCCTACAGGGAACTAAGGTTAAGAAAGAAACAGGAAATAAAGAGATTCAGGAGAAACATTTCATGTGGAAAAAGAAAATGTCCTATCTCAAACACATATATTCCAAGTGGCTTTTGAGTTTCAGGTTGAAATGAAATGAGGGTCCCTCTGTGGCTGAGCACCTCCGCATTGTACAATCAGTTAAAGAAGTGTCATTGAATGTCTCCTTTCCTTCCTCTGTCAGAAGTCATGGTAGCGCTGGGGTTGAAAGGAGGACTGGCTGGTTTTACACTCTAAAGTCATGGTTTCCTCTTCCCTACTTTCTTCTTTTCTATATTTTCCTAAATGTTACAATAAGCACGGTTCATCTTATTTTTTAAAAATTTTGTTCTGGGTGTTTCTACCAACGTCCCCTACTATCACATATGCATCCATTTTGTTCCTCAAAGGGCACAACAGATGTAGGACACACAGGCTGCTACCCAGAACTGGGCAAGTTACTTTCCATCCAGCCCCATTCAACTCTTACTATGAATCAGCTTCTCCCAGATTGTAGAGTTACCATGTTCGTTTGTCCTAGTTTGAATTGTGGCTTTCTATCTTTTCTTATGCTTCCTTAGGAATTTTAGTGAAAAATTAGAAGAAACGGTATTGAGCATTACTGGCTAGTTCCCATTTTGAATTGGAAATTCTCTTCATCATCTCCATTATTATTATTATGAAACATTTCAAACACATAACAGTATAGAAAATAATAAAAACATGTACTCACTAAGATTTAGCAAATGTTAATGCCTTATAAAAAGTTTTACATATTTGGTTTATGTCTTTCTTCCCCATGAAAAGTTACAGAGAGATTTGGAAACCCCTCTTGTACCGCCAACTGACACCATGAAGTTCTTTCACTACCACTCACTCTTCCTTCCCATGAGCATAATGAGCCACTGGCTGAAAATTGGTGTGCAACTGTCACATGCATGTTCATATATGTCTACTACATATGTGCATGTCCCTAAATAATATATTGTTCTATGTTTTTATTATTACAATAATATTATTCTACCACTTGCTTTTTCACTCACCGTTATGTTTTCAAGATTTATTCATGTTGATACATGTATTATAGAATTGGTTTATTTTTTAAAACTTGTTATATAGATGTTGTGAATCCGATTATAACACAATTCACAGATACTTTGTCCAACACCAAACAAGGCCTCCCGTGTCATGTAACCAAACAGGTGAAGGAGAAGGATTCTTTCTTTTCTGGTTTGTGATATTTTAGCTTTGATACTACAAAATTTTTGTTTTGTTACTAAAATCATATTTTAAATCATCATAAAGCATGACAGTGACAATACAATTACTGTCACTTCTTGTAATTCACACCCTTCTCTGGAAGAATTCACTCTCTGGCAGTTGTGATAAATGTAAAAGTGGGGAGACCATGATGATGTGGCTGCAGTTGGGGAGTTTCTACCATGCCCCACAAAGTAGAGTAGAGTATCAGAAACTGTATCTTCTTCATAATGAATGAAGAAACTGGTCCAGAGTCTTTTAAAATTTATGTAGTCCAGATTCAATTAGTGTTATAAAAACATCGCACCAACATGGCGGATGGGAAAGGACTTGGCAATGTTTTGTGTCAATCCATGGCTCACAGATACTTAGAAGCCCCAGTGGTTCTGCAAACTCACTGCATTAACTGCTGAGTTATACGAGAACCGGTATGATATGTGCTGGCTATCCAAGCATTTACAGACTCTCTGTGTCTTAATTTAAATTGTTCTATCCACTTTAGAGACTTTTAAACTCCATGTAAAAAGTAAACACAATTATAAATGTAAAAATGCTACAGTGCTATCAAATGTCTAAAAATAATAAAGATTGCTGACTCAAGGTCACTACATCCACTTACCAGAAATTAAGTGTGAAATGTTGCATATTGAGGCATCTTTTAATAAGAAGTAAGAATGGGCAACATTCATGTCACTATCAGTGATCTCTTTGCTCAAGGATTATACTCTTTCATTTCTCCTGTGCACTACGGTCAGCTCTATACAGAGGTAAAGTAAACGTTCACCTTTGTGGCATACTTCATGAAATATTGGGAAAACACAGCTTACAGAAATCTCCCACCAACATGCCACAGGGTTTGGAATTCTCATCATTGAGTTAATTTCTGACTTGAGGCATTTTATTCAGAAGAGTCCATAATATGAGATAAATATGACTAAGCAAAACTACACAGTAAGATTTTATTATACATTAAGACCTTATTAGGGATATATTCATTTGAATCGTTTGCCTGTCACCTAACAATATTCTAAAACAATTGGGCTACTTCACTGTTGCATTATGACAAATGAAGAGAAGAAAAGTCTATATTGTAAGAAGCTGTCTGGTAGGAACAAGAATAGAGGATCAGAGGAAGCAGCTTTGGAAGTTGAGGAGAGAAGATAATGAGAGTTGAGAAAAAAGCACAGAAGAGCAATTGTGTGTGTGTGTGTGTGTGTGTGTGTGTGTGTGTGTGTTGAACACAGGAAGCATGTGCATGAAAAATACCTACTTTAAGATTTTGCTCATGGCTAAGCCTTTCTGTGAAAAAGTAATCTTGTCCCTCCTTATACACATATTATTTTATGTCTTTAATTTAAAACTAAAAATATCCTTAACACTTCAAGATATACTCTATGAATTAATTCTCTTAGCCTTGTATAAAAATGTACTTTGTTTTATTTCTTCCCTAAGATTTTATTTCTCCTTTTAAAAATTTATTTTATACTTTGTGGCAACTGAAGGAAATAGTCATGCAAGTTTAAAATGCTGACACTGCAGAATGTTTTTGCTTGGTGGAATTTTGTTTGCACAGTATATGCTTCAGGTAAACTCCAAGCACTTTTATGTTGAATAGGAATTAATTCAAATATTTGCTTCATAAAACATGCAGTTTGCTTACAATTACACTTGAAGCTTGGCTTAAGCCAGCCACTTTTATGTATCAATCAACATCCCAATTATGCTGGTAAGTGAGGCTACTTTCTATATCCTTTTATGGTATGAAGCCAAATCTGGGAGATTAAGACCAATTTCCCCTTAAAACAACAACAACAACAACAACACTTCAACAATTGACCTTGGCTGAATGCTTACCAATTTCAGCCACCGAGAGGCAGTATTGTGCAGTAGTTAAAATCTTGAGTTTTGGCACCAGCAGTCAAGGGTTCAAGTCTAACATAACTATGGATTAGTTAACCTTTAAGCTTTATTTTTCTTATCTTGCCAAAGTGAGGTAAGACTCATTTCTATTTTATACTGTTTTTAAGATTAAATGAGATAATATGTATCAAGTGCTGAGCACATGCCTGGTGCTCATAAGTCCAATAAATCTAATGGGAAAGCACATGATATGTGGATGGATACATTCCAACTTACTGATGTTTTCTCCCCCCTGCTCATATACTCACCTGATCTCACATATTCCTCATTTAGAAACGAGTGCCATGGACCCAGATGCAGAAAAAAAACCCAGTTAATTTTTATGAGGAGAACCTTTGGCACTAAAGTCAAGGTACCCAGAGAAATGTTTCTCCCAAGTGCCTCCCAGTGACTTTCTTGTTTTAGGGCCACTCAATAGCTCTAGCACTTCCCATTTCATAATTTTTGTCATCATCTCCTAAAACAATGTTGTCTTCCACGACAACTGCACTAACCACTGAACACCAAGGGCGTTTACCCTATTAGTAGGAACATGCTGCTCTTAGATAAAGTTCCAGAGTCTAGTGCATCACTTAAACAAGACTTTATACTGCCAGAGTAGTCTTTATATCCATATCATCAAATTTATCACCACCTCCTACTAAATTTAAATGTTCAAAGCAACATATATATCACTAAAGAATCATTGGTAAATATATCAATTATGTCTACAGGGACATACAGAAACATCTATTCTTGACAATGCATTAACATTCAGAGACCACACAGTAGTTTGTAGTTCTTGAGACAGAGAATACTTTCAAAGAAAGGCACTGTTCCCGGCATGTGTAGAACTTTCACTGTGGAATCAATTGGCTCCATACCCAGCATATTCCCTAATCTCAGTTCCACTGCTTACATCTAGCCTTTAACAAGTATTGTGATGGCATCATTCACAAGCTGTTTTCCAAGTCTTATTAATCATTGACTCTAAAAATAAAGTAGCCTATAGATTCTTTGGGGCCTAGATCAGTTTCACACCATCTTTATCTCATAAGAAGGGAAATTAATAGTAGTTCAACAATCGTGTTTATGGCTAAAGTCCTCTCACATCCTTTAGAATTTTGATGACTTTCCCATTTGTTAATATATATTGAACCTACAGGTACATAAAAATATCATTGATTATCAGATTCTTCTCAAGATCATCCTATGGTAGGTTCATCTTGAAATGTAAGTAAATGTATTGCATGTTCCACAATGATTTCACTGACAGATGAAGGGTTCCTGTATTTGCCCTTAACTTTTCTGGGCAGAAATTCAGAAGCAGAACTCTGGCCTGTTAAGAGGCACAGCTGTACCCTGCAGGTAGAATGAAAAAGGTCCTAGATGAGGTCTTGAATGCGTGTCCTTACATGCTTCATACTGCAACCTAATGTACAGTTGCAGACCACCCCACCTGAGATAATAAATGAGAAATTCTCAGGGCTGTTGAGCACTTTGCAAATTTTCTCAGTGGATCAGCACAAACTTAGTTAGCACAGGTGTTCACGTAATTGTGATTCATTGGAAAAATTCTCAGTGCTCAATAGCCCTCGCACTCTTTTCCCTCCTAGGTGCTGGTTAAGTGTGAGTATATTGTTGGGAAATGTGCCATGATGTTGGGCTCCACTGGTGCTTGGCTAAAAGGTGTACAGCTGATGAAAAAAAAAAGAAAAGAACTACTAAACATGTTCATTTCTCTTGGTCTATTTGCTTAAGTTTCTGAGATCAGAGATGACATGTATTCAATACTTCAATACATAAAAACCAAGTCTAAAAATAATGTCTTTTGATAGTGAAAAATATTAAGACTTTTTCTAAAGTTATTTTAAAACCATTAAGTCCCAAACAATGTGAAGATCTTATTTCTGATTTTTTTTTTTGCATTGTAGCTACCGTCTTCTGGGGAAGTGTGTTCAGCACCAGCTAATTGCCAGCTCTGCTCCCCTCTTAACATTGGCCACCATTTAGAATAAGACTCAGGGAAATCATTCTCAACTAGTAAGACAGCTCGCTCTGCAATCAGTCCCAGTATCAGCCTTAGCTTTTCTATTTACAGAGTGAAACAAAATTACATGATGTAAATCTCTTAGTAATGATACAACATTTGCATAGCTTTTAATGCAGCAAATGAAGTGACTCAGACTTTAAAAACCCTAACCATACAGCTAATTCATATTGATTAGGCTCTGGCATTGTTTCTGACTCTGTGGTAAACACTCTGAATTTTAGAGTCAAGGGAAAAAAACATTTGCCTATGATGTATATATGATTTACATATGTCTGCTTTAATCTATGATTTTTTAAATAAAAACTAACATAAAGGGATTTCAAATTTTTGCACCTATCTCCATTGGAAACTGATTCGAATCACATTCTTAATAATCAGCTCAGGTGTGCTTTCTGCCAGTTCCTCTGTCTCTGTCTAAATGAAAAAGCATGTGTCCTCATGATATATTGATCATTTTAGCTTATAGGAAATGATCAAACAGGTGATATGTTGGTAGTTTCTTCCAACATCTACTAATTTCTTTCAAGTACTTGGCATAAAGTAGATCTTGATTTGAATGGATCTATAGAATTTTTCTACCTCTTTCCTGAGAAAAGAACAAAATGTGCTGCCATCAATCATTTAGATGATTAACCAAAGATATGCACCTAAGCATGGAAGGAAAAGTTTTCAGTTGCACTTAGGCTACCTCAAACCAAGCACCTACCCTGGTAGCATTTCAGTGAAGGGCCTGGGTCTCTTTCTCGATCCTGAAATGCCAAAGACCCTGTGAAAAATGGATGTTTTCCCTTTATTTGCAAATAGAGAACAAAACATTGGCACTGACAGGAATCCCCAAATCCCCAGCAGCTACCTTGTGTTTGCAAATGAGACACTAGGCAAATAGACATATTATAGCCACAAATCTTTATATTGTCCCCTAGTTTATTTTAAACCTGCAGTGGACCAGAGTGTTACTAAGATTGCATCTGCCTGAACTGGAGACAGACTTATATGACCTTAATGGCTCCTTTTCCCTAAACTTTGCCAATCCTACTAAGTCCGACTAGGTCTGTGTATATTAGAAAAGCCACTCCAAGAGAGAAGAGGAAAAAATCTCATCTGAGATGCCACGATATTTTCATGAATTTCTGGAAGAAAAAAAAATTCAAAGAGGAAAGGTCTCAGAATAGAACACTTACAAAGGAAGCAAGATATTTAGATTGTGTTTCTAGAAGTTTCTATTGTTTATTCTTTATCCTTATCAGAACTTGTTTTTAAGAGTACAGAGGTGAGAACAGGGCATGGGAAGGGCAGTGAATACCCCCAGCAGAAGTGCAAGTCTGCTATTCTTGCCCCTTTAGGTGTGAGAGTTCCAACAAATAAAAAGTCATTCTCCAACTTAGTGATGAGAAATAAAATTTGCTCAAAGCTGGTAAAAGACTTTTGGAGTCTCAAGTGAAAATATTAACTCTTACTGATAGATGAACACTGAAGGTCTTTAGTGTAGAAATTGTGGACACATTAGATTGCAAATAGTTGTACTTGTATGGGCAAATTCCTTTGTCCATACATGTCTGTTAAAGTATGTCCTCTAAAATCTACATTTAGCATTCTGAAATTATATAGACTCTGTCTAAATAAAAAGCAATATCCAAAGCCATACAAAACAATTAGCAAAGTCATGATGTCAGCGCCTTTTATTATCAAGATCACTGTTTTTTATTGTAAGAATTTACTTTTAACAGATAGCTAAGTTCATGAAAACATTTGTAAATCACTGATTACCACAGAGTATTACATTAATTATATTTTAAACTCTTCAATCATTTAGGTTTGCTATTGTCATCCCAAAATTCAAATTTTTAGATTTCTATTCAGTAGTATAAGCAGACTTTTATTAATTTGTTCAGTTCTGTTTCCAATTGGTAGAATTAGTTTCTTTCTCTCTCTCTCTCTCTCTTTTTTTCTCCCCCCCCAAACCCCCCCCTCATTTCTCAACACCATTATGATTCTAATTTATATTGGATTCTACTATTTTAATGCTGTTCTATAATTCACAAACTATTTGATATATTACATTCTCAAAATTTGTCTACAAACTACTGCAGACTTGTTCTGTCATTTTCCCTGTTTCTGACTTTACATAACTATATATTTGTGTTTACAATTCTTATAGTGGGATGTAGTGATTTTGCACTGACCAGCAAAATAATACTAAAGTGATCTTCATAAGAAATAAAATAAAAAGTGGATTCCTTTTCCTTCTGGATTCCTCTTTTTTATGGACTGAAATGCTAGTCTTGGACAACATTAAGACCAGTAATGAATGTTAGAAATATCATGCTTTAAAAAAGTCTGTGGGACTTATCTAAGAAAAAGATCAAAACTATGAACAGTAAAATGACTACAAACTCACAAACAACTGAATCTAAAAAACAGAAACAAAAACAAACTAAGCAAACAACTAGAACAGGAATTAGAGTCATGGAAATGGAGATCACCTGGAGGGTTATCAGTAGGAAGGGGGAGGGGGAGAATGGTGGGAAAAGGTACAGGGGATAAGAATTGGTAGGCAGAAAATAGGGGATTTTAAGAACAGTACAGGAAATGGAGAAGCCAAAGAACATATATGTACATCCCACGGATGTGAACTAAGGTTGGGGGGGGGGCATGCTGATGGGAAAGGGGATGCAGGGTGGAGAGGGATGAAGAGGAGCCAAAAATGGGACAACTGTAATAGCATAATCAATAAAATATACAAAAATAAAGTAAAAAAAATAGAAAATAAAATATCTGTGGGGTTGGGGGTGAGGCATGGCTCCTGAAGAGTTTGCATCATTATTTCTTTTACAATTCTCCTTCAGACCATTTAAAAAGCAAAACAACCTCTGTTAGGTTTGGGATGCTTTCCGTATACGCTTCCTGAAGGCAGTGGAATGGATGAAATCGTCTCTTGAGTTCTTTTCCAATTCTCTGACTCCCTATTTCCTGGTAAGAATATCAGAGAGGCAATGTTATTCCCATTTTGAGGAGGGGATTCTTGCAGGCTGACCGCCTTTTTATCCACATATTGTTTAAGCTGCATTATTTGCTTGTATTAGGGAGAGCTGAATTTCTGTGATATTGGAGGAGAAAAAGTCCTCTTCCATCAGTTTCAAATGTTTTCCAGAGGTACTGCTGGTAATTGGCATAATTCATTTTAATGAGTTAGAAGTATTTGAAGAGCTTGCAGTGAAAACATGTGGAGCCGCTCTATAAATTCCTAGGCTTTTAGAACTCTCTCGGTCTCCAGTGCTTCTGCATTTGCTCTATCCAGTAAACTGATAAACAAAAATGATTTATTGTAAAATAGTTTTAAGTAAAGAAATGTCCTCCGAGGATACAATAATTGTTTTCATTTTCCTTTCCCCAGTGCCAGTGGTATAATAAAATGTTAATAGATGCAAATTATGCATGATCTTTAATGCATACTAAAGAGGGACCATTTAAAAATCAGGTACCTTTTGTTGGTGAGTAAGCAGTAGAATATTGTGTCCTTTTAAAGATCTCGTGCAAACGGGAGGCTTCCTTCTGGATTGCCTGCCCGCAGAGGCCCACCTCCAGACTGCTGTTAGACATTCCAGAGGAGGGGTGGAGGCAGGATGGGGGAGGAGAGGCAAACAAAAACACCTTTGACTCCAAATGATTCCATAAGGAAATCTTGGAAGAAAGAAAAACAAACATCACTCCAACAGGACAGCCGCAGTGACTTAAAGAAGAGAAAATTGAAATACATGAAAAATCAATGAGGTAATAATTAAATTGTGGGGCACACCATACAGCAGCCAGGACTCTTCATGCATTTAGTAATGGAGACAGGGAGCTGAAGTCATCAGTAGTTAAAAGGGAGCAAAGAACAGCCGTCATCTTGAAGCTAATTTCATGATGAGACACTAAAATACACATACCTGCTACAGTATTGCAGGATATTTATAGGAGGTTAAAGATACAAATTAAAGTCCAGGAGCCTATACATTCCTGATTACCCAGCATTCTTAAATCAGTCCTCCTCAGTTTCACACCTGGGGTCTCAGCTGCAGCGTAGCTGTCATTTACGCTACCCATGGCCCAGGATTGATGACAGTCATTCGCTGATGAAGCTGTATACATCATTTCTGTCCGAGCTGCACTGGCCAGATGGACCCTGACCATCCATCGCCTGTCAGGAACGCATCTGTTCACACTGCTGCTAGGGGTACTAACAAGTCATTGGCTTTCCAAAAGGACAGTGTCAGCTGGATAGGGCACAACATAAAAACTGGTGTTGTTGAGTTTTTCTCCTTTTCTTTTTTTTTAATCAAATGAGGTTTTTTTCCTCTTAAAAGGAAATACATTGCATTAACTTTTTAAAATAAGTAATAGTAGGCATACCCAAAAGATCAAGGGTACATTGTCAACTTCAGATTGATAAAGCAAGTTGATTTGCTCTCTTAAATTTGCTGCTGTTGCTGTTTTAATAAAATATGGTCCACTTGATATCACGGTATTAAAATGTTTGTAAAGATCCAAGGAATTTCATTATCAGTGAAATACAAAATCAAGATGTTTGTATATTGGTTTTTCTGAATCCAGGTTGCTGCTGTTACCTGTTTTACTTCTTAGTTTAAATAAAATTATCTCCCTACCAGAAATAAAAAGTAATTCAAGGAAAGTTGTGCAATAAACTTATATACAAATTTAATGAATAACAAGATAGCTCAAGTTTGGTAAAAATCATGTTTGCATTTTAATTTATTCTTACTTTACTATATTAAAAAAAGGCATTGTTTTATTATTGGGATGAAGTGGTACCTCTAATTTACCTAATCTTTGTATGTCAGGAACCATTTGAGTGATTTTCCTCTGTTACTCCATTGTTCTTCACTTCCTTATGAGGTAGAAATCTTACTATGCCAACTTTCCAGATCAGAGAACTAAAGAATAAAGAGGCAAAGAATCCACCCCTCGTGTTAGTGTCAGAGCTAGGATGTGAGCCCAGAGTAGGCCTGACACCAAAACAAATTCATTTCTGTTTGATTTGGGCTCCCAAACACAAACTTCAGATAAGCAGTTATGACTGTCCAGTATCCTAATACTTTTCTAAATTTTTACTTTTGTTGGCAAAATGGAAATATTTTATCTTGTCAAAAATTTAACAAATGGAGACTTTAACCTAAGCAAGAATGAAAACATGAGCCAAAATCAGACAAGTAACTGTTTTTTTTAAAGGTAGAATTTAAATTTTAAAATTGACTTTGTTATGTAGAGACACATTTCAAAAAAATTTTTGATCAACACCCACACAAATGTTCTTAAGTGGAAAAAAGTGTATAATCTACAGAAAATGATGCAGAAAATGGATCATGTGGCACGACCAGTCTTCACCAGGCAATCAAAACAGAGGCAGCTGTTAGAATGACTATTGAATGTGAACAGGTATGTTCATAGAGATCCTTAAAATATAATTTATTTATAAATACATATCTCAAATACAGCCTGCAGCTCTTTACTGCTTTAGTTTTCTGATTTAGAAAATTATATTGTATAGATTTGGTTGAAAACCTACTGCAGAAGAAAAGAACCTAATTTTATTAGATGGAAAACTGATAAAGAGATGAAGGCCATTTTCAAGGTCACAGAGAAGGCATTTCTCTATTGGCAACATGTGAGACACACTGTTGAAAAATACGAGTTACTATAAACCTCATTTTGGCTGTCAGCTTTGGCAGCAGCAAAAGATCTGCAGGGAAATTTCTCCATAATTCTTCATTTTGGCTTTATAAATTGGCAAATCACATGGTTCTTCTTGCTATGAGGGTCTTAACCTCCAATTAATTTACTTTACTATTTTTCTTGCAATTTATCTTTCCATATAAATATGGTAAAACTTTGAAACAAAACAAAATTCCTTCAAAATAGCCCTCAACTATTTTGAGTCACAAGTAAATATATTTTACAAAAAAGTTTCCACAAACATTTATAGTAAGTCATTCTATATTGGTCGTCATGTTTGATTTTTCCTGCATTCAAATAGGAATGGGCCATGATCTAAAGGAACTAAGTCTTCCTAAGAAGAGAAAGGAACACATACAAATAACTTCAAACAAGCTAAACTATCTTCAAACTGTAAAAGTAAGGTATTATATAAAATCTGATATGAGATTGCTTCCAGCTGGAGTTGTCAAAAAAGCTTTATGGAGGAGGAAGTATTTGAAATGAGTCTTGATGAATTTATTTAGGAGCTTGTGTTAAACCAAAGTGGTATCTCAGGCAGAGAGAACAGTTCCAACACTGGCCTAGAGTTAGAAAATCAAAGGGCAGAAGTGAGAGTGAGTAGAATTATGTGTCTGTTTCTGCAATAATATGTTACTTATTATAGAAGCTTTGTTAATGTTTCCTAAATGAGTGAATGGATGAACAAATGAATGAATGAAAGAATGAATAAAATGAGTTAAAATTATTAAGGGCCTTGTATATGATTCCATCATTAAAAAACAAAAATCTCCATCGTAAATAGAATATTATCCCTATTATAAATGTCTGAGTTAAAACTTAATCCCATAGAATTTATGAATATGTACATGGTGAAAGGTACTTTGCAGATGTGATTGAAGGTAAGGATCTTGAGATGTGGAGACTATCCTGGTTTATCTAGGTGGGCCTCACCTAAGAGCATCAGTTATTAAAAGTGAGGATATTTCCACAGCCTTATCAGAGGGAGAGGTGACTAGAGGACACATGAAAGAGGTGACATTGCTGGCTTTAGGGAGGGAAAAAAGGCACCACCAGCCAAGAATATAAGCCCTCTGGAAAAAAAAGAGCAAGAAAAAATGGATTCTCTCCTGGAACCTCCAGAAAGGAATGTAGTCCTGCCAACAGTTTCATTTTAGCTGCCAGTGACCTAGGTCAGACTTCTGACCTGCAGATAATAAATGTGTGTTGTTTTAAGCCACGTAGTTCATGGTAATGTGTAAAGGCAAATACATCTAATCTGTGTTATTTGGGCATACCACAGTTTATGGTCCATCAGGGTATTTTCAAGCATTATGTTTCCACCACCTAGGAAGTCAATGTTAAAAATGTACATCTAAAATTTGGTACCAAGTTCTAGAAATAACAAATAAATATATTATTAAAGTATATATTTGTGAATAAATTAGATAACATTATATTAACTGTATTAAATGGTGTGTTTATTTCTCAACATTGAAGTTAATACTGGAATATTGGTAGTTTTCATTATTGATGAAGATGTATTAGCTTGATCATTGTTTTATAATTACGTGATATTTTTTGCTTTTGATTAACCAGATTTTATAAGGAACAAAAGAAATTTGACAAAGTAGCAAAATTATTGAATTAGATATTGTGTAACTATCTATTTTATCTGGCATAGTCTACAGTGAGTGGCACAATGGTTTGTTGACATTACAATCAATAATTATTGTTTAATTTGAATGGTATAAGTTCTGTAAATGTGGTTAAAAAGATGAGTTTCCTGTCCCATTACCTATCCATTCAAAACAAATGGCTATTCAGTGTGCCAGACTTCTGTTTAAGTTTGGCTGACTCTGGTATGCATTAAATATGTTTGTGATGTAGCCCAAAAGAAGTAAGTAAGTAGAAGACCAAGAATTTATCGTGTACTTTAGGCAATATATATAATCATTCCAAAGAGAATTGAGGAGATGTTTTGTTTATAGTGATTTTTTCTGTAAAAAGTTAAGAAAAACTTACAGTCTCAGCTCCATGTGGGGCATTGGAAGTGGAGGGATAGAACAAAAAGGAAAAAGGACTCACAGAAACGGAAAACAGTGTGGTGATGGGGGTGGAGCTGCATAGAGTTGGAAGAGAGTGTAAGGGGGACAAATGGTAATGGAAAATAACACAATTAAAAGAAGTAAAAAGAGTGAATGCAGACTTTTGTATTCAAGTCACTTTTAGTATGTAAATTTGTAGTAGATAAAGTATACAGAGTAAGCAGGTGGGGGAAGTAATGCAAATAGAGTTCCTTTTTTTAGTTGAACCATTACTTGAGGGCCAGGGTCCTTGTCACGTCCATACCAGCCTGTCCACAAACCTCGCCTTACCTTCACTTGCTGTTCCTACGGGTTTTGTTTGTTGGGGTTTTTTGCATTTCCATGTTTGTACTGACAGAATTTCTTGTTTAACTTTGTGCCACGCAGCACTCAGTTCCACTGTTCAATTACCCGCCCCTTCGCCTCTGCATAGCCACAGAGCTGCTCAGAGAAAGAAAATGAGATCAAGTCGGCTGAGCATGATACTGTGCCCCAACCAAGATGAGATGCTGGACTGGGTGGGAAAACGTCCTGCTGCTCCAGAGGCTCTACCGAGCCTCTTTAGGGGAGTGTCTGGGCACAGAGAACCTGGGGGCCCTCGTCAATCCTACACGGAAAAGTATGCTCCAAACATATCACCACCGACAACTTAAAATATTAAACTAACCCTATATATATTTTTGCATTTGTGAACCCTGAGTCGGGCACAAATTTCACTTAACCTCTTGAGGAGAAGCAGTTTGGTTTATTTTTGTTCGCTTCCCTTACATACAGGAAAAGTCAGCTGAGTCCAAAATGCAAAGCATGCCAAGCACAGGCAGTGACGACTCTCCAGTCTTGTGGTTGCTGAAACCAAACTCTGTTCTCTATTCCCCTGGAACCGGCTCATTTCCATCTCCTATTTTTCATGTCTTCGAGGTATAAAAAATAAAAAGGAAAAGCTTTACTTCTTTTTTTCAGTTGGAATAAGGAACTTTTATGAGTTCACACCACCCACTTCCCTGACACGGTTTTCCAGTCTACCTCACTCACAGTATTTTAATCTTAATTAAGCTCACTTGAAGAGCACAAGGTGTAGAGGCACACAGACCTGAGATTGTTGTTCATTCTCCAAGTACTTGCCATGTAACATAAACAAGACACATAGGCTTTCTCCGACTATTTCTTCAGTTGTAAAAGTGGGGATAGTATCTAATTAATTTATTCATGTATTCATTCTACAAATTAGTTTGACTCTACTAGGCACTAGAGCTAAAAACATAAATAGTGCCTGTCCTCAAGGGGTTTTAACCTACTAGATACAGATTGTGAATTAAAAGGTAATCACTGTTAGAAAGTGAGAAAGAGGCTAGGAGGCGAATAGCCCCTATGCACTGTGAGATTCAAGCACCTGACTCTGCAGTTGCCTACAGAACTGTAGGCAGGATTAGGGGAGGATTGTAAAGCACCCAGACCCTAACAGGTAATCAATAAAGGTTTCTTCCTGGTCCAGAGGATACTCTTAATTAATTGGCACTGTGTTTTTACTTCCTTTTATGATGTTTCACAAATGCATTTTTAATATTTTTATTCCTGTATTTTAAGATCCTGGCAGTGAGACCTCAGGTTTCATGTTTTGTATTAAATCTTTTACCTTAGTGGCAATGAAGTTAAGCTCTGGCCTCAGACTTCTAGTTAAAAAATCCCATCTGTGCCACCCACTGGACATTTGATCTTGGGCAACTTACTGAACCTCTCTGCATCTTTGGTTCTGTTTTCAGCAAATGAGAATCATAGGTTTGCCTACCTCACGGGATCATAGCTGGCTTAAAAGATAAATATTAAGTACTTAGCAGAAAATAAGTTTAATTGTTCCTGGTATTATTATTATTATTACTATTATTAATTATCTTGTTTTCTTCAGAGTATGACGTAATAAATGCTCAGTCGTCAAAACACCAGTTTTGTTCTCTTACAGCAGTAAGAATAGAAAAATGCCATTCAGAAATCATTCAAGGGTTAGTTGAAGAGAAGAAACAGAGAGGTACAATATAGTCTTTTCCACCTGCTACATCTAAACAGAAGCTAAGCAAGAGGTTTCTCTGAATCTGGGTGATCCTCTCCTCTGCTATGAACTTCTTCAAACCTGTACTTAACCCTAGTTTTCCTTCAAACCACAATGCCTAGCATGGTGCCCAGAACCTGGTAAGATCTTGAACATTCCCACAGAGAAGAGTACATCGTATGCACTTTAACTTTGTATGAGGGTGAATGAATGATTGAAATCAAGATGGTTATATATGCATTTATCACTTCAGGCTGGTATCTCCTGAGGCAGTTCATTGAATCTGTAAAACAGGTTTGAAAAAAACATGAGCATTCCCTGGGACAGAAAATCCTATGGAAAGTTGCCAAGTAGGTTACCTGACCAAAACACATGAAATAAAAAGCATATCAATGAAAAGGAAGAAGAAATATAGAACACATTAAAAGACCATGATCCCTTAGATCAGAAAAACCCATATATATGTCTTGGCCCCATCTTGTTGTAGATATATTGATGAGATACATAAACTATAATACTTGGATCCCTCATCAGTAAAATGGAGGCATTCAAACCTGCCTCAAAGCACATGGTAAGTATGAAAACACATCACACACGTCAGGTGGTGGCATAGCATGGCAATTGAGAGAGACAGGCTATGGGCTCTGATTATCTGGGTTTAAATCTCAGCTCTTTCACTTAGGTATACTGATTCCCCTCTCAGTTTCCTTATCTATAAAACAGTGATGATCATAATTAGGGTTTCTATGAGAACTAAATAGACTAACACCTCTTAAAGTGTTTAAAACAGTAACTGGTATAAAGTAGGGCCAATGTATATGTGCTATTCTTATTGAAACAATCTGACATACTGTAGTTATTTTAACATACTCAGTGTGGAAAATTCAAAGCCAGGAAACAAATGAGTAAGTTGTGACAATTAACAGCTTTCTCCAAAGAAACCCTTTAGATGCCACTAACAAAAACAGATTATTGAGCTATATCATATATATTTCCAGCTTAAATATTATTCATTTTACCTTACTCTATAAGATCATTGAGCATCAGAATTTCCAATTGTCCCTTTTAATTTTCTGATTGTCATAATTGTACTATGATTAGATAAAAAATGTTTTTGATTATTTCAAATTTTAGTTGAAATAATAGAGACCTAAAATTTTCTAAAAATAGACAGAATTTCTATAACTCCTTCATTAAACTTGTCCTAATGAACACATTTTGTCTAACTATAACATAATTTTGTAAACCAGAAATAGATACAATATTATTAATCTACAATCTTTAATCAAATGTCATTATTTGCCCCATTTAAGTTCTTTTTTTCTCTAGCTCATAATCTAATCTGAGATCTCACATACATTTGGTAGCCATGTCTCCTATAGAACTCATAGTGTTGAAGAGTCCAGGCCAGTTATTTTGTAGTATACCCCTTACTTTGGGTTTTCCAGATATTTTCTCAAAAGTACATTAAAGTTAATGTATTTCTGGTGAAAATAATACAGGTATTGTGTCCTCAATACATCATATGAGAAAGTGCATGATATTCATATTAGTCATGTAGGAGACGTTAACTATGATCACTTGGCTAAGGTGATGTCTATCAGGTTTCTCTAATGAAAAGACTATTTATAACTTGAGTTAAACCAAACTCAAGGTTAAGGGCACATTGCTCCAGAGTGCAAGACACCAACTGCATTGAGTTTATCAAATTGCATAGTCTGAGAAAACAGTCCCTATAAGACTATCAATGGGCTAAACATTTAGGGGCTCTCAGGAACACTTTCAGTTTCAATAGTTTGCTAGGAAGACATCAGAGCTCACATAAAGCTATTACATTTTATTCTAGGCCAAGGATATAAATTAGAACCAGGCAAAGGCAGAGAAGCACAGGGTAAAGTCTGGGTGGGTTCCGAACACAAAGCTTCCATCGTCTGCATGAAAGTGTTTACCCCCCAGCACTTAGTGAGACAACACTCAGGGTGTTGCCAAACAGTCGACAGTTTGGAGCAGCAGGTTCCAGAATTTTTACTGAGGTTTCATTAAAGAGCCATGATTGATTGAATCATTGCCTATGAAGCTGAACTCAGCCTCCAGTTTCCTCTTCTCCCCCTGATAATCATATTGTTGGTCTTTCTGGGTGTCAGCCCCCATCCTGAGTCATCTCATTAGCATAAGCTATATAGGGGCTCAACATAATTTGCATTGTTAGCATAAACAATCAATGTGGTGTGGCCTTAGGAGACTGCCATGAGCAATAAGGTCACTCCTATAGTATAGGAAATTCCAGGAGTTTAGAGGTTACCAGCCAGGAACCAGGATCAAATGCCAGACCATTTTGGGAGTTGAAGCAATATTATTTATTACTCAGTTTTGTTTTGATTAATAAGTGTTTTCTGGGAAAACATTTTGAGGTTGTGTAGTCTCATGTGCAAATATCCTGTTTCTCATAATATTTTGCTCACTAATTTAGCACCCATTTATAATTCTACTCTGCAATAATTGTTACTATGATGTTTGCCAAATGATGAAGGTCTTTTTTTTAAAGAAAAATATTCTGGGGGACTTATGGGTAAAGAGACAGTGTATCTGCAATTTACTATCAAAATGTTAAAAAAGAAAGAATATGCAATATGTGTTAGACAAAAGGAGAAAACTGTAAAGAAAAATGTGATGCTAAAGTTTTGAGGACTCTGAGTAAAGGGTATTTGGAATTCTAAAATATTCTTGGGACTTTCCTATAGGTCTGAAATATGTAAAAATAAGAAGTTTAAAAAATAACAATATTATATCAACAGTATATTTGATTGGGACTATTTATGAGTTTGAAACAAAGAAATGTATGTATTGACTTCAAAGATAAATCTTCAGTTATAACTAATAGTAATAAGTTATCAAATACAATCCAAACTTATCAGAGTATTCTTTTATTCCTGTTTTCCAAATAAAAATACATAGTAAACTAGAAACTAAGTTGTGGTTTTGAGGTAGTATCTGTATTCTTGCTTCTGAAAATAAACATGCAGAGGGGTTAGGTGTTTGCCTGTCTATTTAAAGTATTCTTTTTAATTAAGTTGTCATAAGCTCTGTTCAGGGAACTTATGAAGTAATGTTAGGGGATAATGGATTGTTTTGGCTCCAGGATTCTTAGAAAATGCTAATTAAAAGCTTGTTAAAATTATTTTAATCAAACTAAAATAAAATTTGTGAAGATTCCAACATTGAAATAAAGGCTCTTTAGAAAGGATAATGATAACATTTTCATTTCAGTTATAACTCCGTATTGGAAAAAGAAAATCTTTCAAATGCTTAAAGTATATTTTGATGAGAAAATGATAGACTAAAATTTGAGGCAAATTCTCTAGAGAAAGAAAAACTAGTTAAGAGAACAATACATAGTGAGAAACCTGTAACTCAGCTCCAGTTTGTAAACTTGTTTGATGGTTGTTAGGTGCTTGTGATGAGCAGTTGCTTTCCCCACTGCAAACACTAGTTTGTTAGAACAGTGACTATGTTTCTTCTTTGCATTATATTGCATTCCATCACACTGCCTCACAAAGAAGGTATTGGCTTCTGAGTAGTATGGGCTACGCTTCCATTAGCAGCAGGCAACTGATTATACTCTGCCAGTTCATTAGGACCAGTCCAGCAGTCAAGAGTTTGCCAATGTGCTGGGAGAGGTCCAGCAACTCGTTGGGAGAGGAATGACCTTACCTGGAAGAATCCAGCAGTCGGGATGGAGCAACTCCCTGAGCTGAGCCCAATAGCCTGTGGGCATGGGTCATAGGAGTCCTCTGCTGGCTAAGGCTTAGGTGAGTTCAGAGGATCCTGCTGGGAGAGTTCAGCAAACCACTGAGAGAAAGCCACTGGAAACAGTCTGACAATAAATGAAGGGAAACATTAATGACAATATTCCAAAATCTATAAAAATAACCTATTAGAATTTAAAGGCATTACATAAATACATAAGGTAAATTCTTGACAGTCTGGTGGATAAACTAATTTTTAATTTCTTTTCTTTTCTTTTCTTTTCTTTTCTTTTCTTCTCTTCTCTTCTCTTCTCTTCTTTTCTTCTTTTCTCTTTTGCTATTTGTTGCACAACAAATTTGTTGCACAGCATCTGAGTGATACACAAACACTAAGTAAAAATTTGAAGTATATAATGTATAAAGTATATAATTTATAAACTATATATTACACCAAAATGTGCATAGTCATAATGTCTCCTAAAATTTTAATAGCATGTGTAGCTCACAGCTAACTAGTATAGTAATAAGTGTGGTTTATATTTTGTATTGCCCAGTATTATTAATAGTATTACAGTGGGGTGTGGGTTGAAAGATAATTTATTATATGAAAAGACATGTTTCTTATGAATAAAATAAAATCTGTTCTTTAGAACTGCAAAAAGATAAACAGCAATTTAGTCTTGAAATTGATTTAATTGTGTTGTTCTCTGGGCAAAAGCATTATTGATTTTTAATTTAGTACCAATAATGAAGAAAATTCAACCTCCACCCTTTCTCATTGCCCTAAAAAGTCTATTTATTCATTTACTTACCTATTCATATTGGGCAGCATTGAGTTTATACTATTAATACTTATAAAATGATGTTTCTCTCAGCCATATCAAAATATACCAAAAAATTTAACAAAAATAAACATATCACTTTTTATTTGAGATGTACTGAGAGTTTCTAGTGATGTCAATATATGGGTCTCTCAAACGAGTACTGACTGACTTGCTGCTGGTTGTCAGACTAGCATTTTAGTGTTATAGGGAAGTCATGAAAGAGGGTAAGACATAACCTTCACCTTGCAGGAGTTTACCATCTTAATGTCTTCCAACTGCTATTTATCTCATTGTTAATCAGAGTAAATGAAGAAGTCAAACCTACTGTGCTCTAAACCCCAAATGGCTACAGTTTGATCATGCAAGCTTCTCTAGGTAACTAGCAGTAAGTTATTACACTTTAAGTGGTCAATGTTTAAAAACAAAAGCAGCAATTATTTTTCATTTATGACATCTGGAGGGATCAGGAAAAGTATGATTAAGAAAGTAAATATAAAAATTGGAGTGTAAAAAATAAAAAATATAATAAAAGCTGTTGTCTATAAGATGTTCCTGTGGAGTTTGTATACAGTAAAATGTTGTTTGTTTTAGCTAAAGAGTAATGGAGAGAGCTTAAGTTTCATACAGAAGGAGGCTAGAGACATACATTTTCTTGCATGATTGGAACAAAGCTATTTTAAAATCAGTTTGTTGGGCTTTCTGCTCTTTGGTATATAGTACAAGGTAGATGGGGGTTTATTGTTTCTCTGGAGAATTTTGGCAGCACATCCTTACACTTGGGGAGGAGAACATAGTACGTGTTATTTGGTTGACTTCAGAAAAATCTGTTTACTGGTTGAAAATTATGTTATAAGACTAGAATATGGTAAAATTTACAATGCTTGCAAAATATGTATTGATATTTAATCATGCTGTTGTTTAAACAGCTGATCCTGTGAAATGTTACACAAATATTGAATTTTTCTGGTATCATTCTAGATGCATTCCAGGACTCTTCCATATTACTTTTCAAGTAGCATTATCAAAAATTGTATAAGGTTTATAATGATTCAGCCTTTATCTTTAAAATGTCAGCATTTGTGCTTTGTTGGAATAACTGCACTGAATCTGGGGTTTTACAACATCACAAATAAAACATTTCCAGACCTTCCTTTTGTTTCTTTGTCATTGTAGATAATGAACATAAATGGGTCATAATAATAGGAAATGATTTTCAAATAAAATAGTGCATGATTTTCATATGATGAGATGTATTTTTACATGAATATGTTACTTTATAACTATTTATTTATTAAAAATAAGTAATTAACAATATTTTCTCAGAAGGCCTCTGCTAATTTCCATTGCAAGGACAAGCCATAGTTGCAGTTCTGCATGGGGAAAATCAGAAGTCAATTAAACAACAACAAAATATCTAAGTAACACTTCTGTATTAAATACCTAATGTAACATATTTACACATGTCTTCTAACCTAATACATACACCAAAACTGTGAGGACTTCCAGTCAATATGAAAGCAAAGGGAGACATGCTTTGCCTCTTTGCACAACCATAAGAAGGATCACAGCTAAACTCAAAATGAAAAACACCTACAACAGCCAGAAAATAGAACTGTATGGAGTCCAGTAACCAAGGATGTAAAGAAGCGATATTCATCGCTTCAGACAGGTAGAAGGGTTGGAGACAGAGCTGGGGCACAGAGGACACACAGTGGTGGTAGTGAGGTGGCAGTAGTGGCTGGTGGAACATGTGGGCCCACATTCACATGTGGTAGAAAAAATATTGGGAGGGATTCCTGGGGAGAGAATGATCCTAGCCCCAGGCTGGGCTGTGCAGCCCAGGGTTCCTGTGGGGGAAAGATAAATCCTCATTATTTCTGGCTGTAAAAACCAGTGTGGGTTGGGGTGGCAGAAGAAACTGCTGCTTTCTCAGGGGAGTCCATTTAAAGGGCCCAGTCAGTTCTAGAACATATTCAAACCCACCCACTGGGGGAACCACTACCTGAGCAGCAATTTAAGGGTACCAGTCTTATTTGGGAAGTGGGTGAAGTGATTGGAAATGGGGCAACTGCAAGAAAGCCTCCAGCAACCAGGCAGCAGTATTGTCCTCTGTCTGAGCCCTCCTCCACATACAGAGCCACAAAGTGGAGAAGCTGGTTGCCCCACCCTGGAGAATACCTAAGGACCCACCAAATACAACTCAACAGGTGTGCCAAGAAAAGGAGTCAAAGCAGCTCTGCGTAATACACAGAAACAAACACAGGGAGGCTGCCAAGTTGAGGACACAAAGAAATACAGTTCTCACAAAAGAGGAGAACAAAACTGAAGAAAAAGAACTAAATGGAGATAGCCAACCTATCAGATGATAAGGATGCTCAGAGAACTCACTGAGTACAGCAAGAGTATAAGGGAAGAAATGAAGGCTACAATAAATGAAATAAAGAAAAATACACAGGGAGCTGTGACTGGTATGGCTCAGTTGATTGAGTGCCAGCCTGCAAACCAAAGGGTCACTGGTTTGATTCCCAGTCAGGGCACATGCCTGGGTTGTGGGTCATGTCTCTGGTAAGGAGCACATGAGAGGTAACCATACATTGATGTTTCTCTCCCTCTCTTTCTCTCTCCTTTCCCCTCTGTCCAAAAATAAAATGAATGAAATCTTAAAAAAAAAAAAATCACAGGGGGCCACCAGTGAAAGGGAAGAAGCCAAGTCTCAAATCAATGATTTGGAACATAAGGAAGAAATAAACAGTCAACCAGAACAGAATGAAAAAATAAGAATTCAAAAAATGAGGAGAGAATAGGAAGACTCTGGGACATCTCCAAAAATGCCAACATCCAAATCATACGGATGCCAGATGGAGAAGAGGAAGAGCAAGAAATGTAAAACTTACTTGAAAAAATAGTGAAATAACATTTACTTAATTTGGCAAAGGAAATAGGCACACATATCCAGGAAGCACAGAGTCCCAAACAAGTTGGACACAAAGAGAACCATACCAAGGCATATCATAATTAAAATGATAAAGGCTAAAGATAAAGACAGAATCTTAAAAGCAGCAAGAGAAAAGCAGAGTTACCAACAAAGGAGTTCCCATAAGACTGTCAACTACTTTCTCAAAAGAAAATTTATAGGAGACCGTTCTGTGTGGCGTGGGCTCAAACAGGACCCACACCCATGGATAGGTTCTCCAGTGGGGAATCAGGCCTACATTGTACCTAGGCTGCTTTGAGACTTGTTTTTGCTAAAACTCCCTCATCCTGAAATGAGGCAGCAAACATTTACTGCATATCTTTAAAGTAACTTCCTAAAATCCTTGCTAAACTTTCCAAGGACAAGTGTAACCAGTTCAATCACTTTTCCCTTTGCATTTGCAAATAGCCTTCTCCTGTGATGTGATTAGCAGCGTCCTCTCCTTTGTTTTCTGTAAAAGGTAACCACCTAAAGAGAACCTGTGCATAGTAAATGAGGACCATCATGTAATATGCCCAGAAAAGCAATAAAAACTTGTCAAGGCAAAGGTTGAGGCTTTTTCTGCTCTTGAGAGAGAAGCCATGCTGTCCCTTTTCCTCCACAGAGCTTGGTAGTCTGTGTGAATTTATCTCATCTCATCCATAACGCCTCAGACCCCGTCAGCCAGGGTCTTCATCAAAAATTTGCAGGTAAGAAGAGCCTGACAAGTATTCAAAGTGATGAAAAGCAAGGACCTACAACCAAGATTACTCTATCCAGCAAAACTATCACTTAGAATTGAAGGGCAGATAAAGTGTTTCCCAGATAAGGTCAAGTTAAAGGAGTTTATCATGACCAAGCCCTTATTATATGAAATGTTAAAGACTTATTTAGGAAAAGGAAGACCAAAACTATAAACGTTATAATGATGACAAACTCACAACTATCAACAACTGAACCTAAAGACCAAAAACAAAACAAACTAAGCAAACAACTGGAATAGGAACAGAATCATAGATATGGAGATCATTTGGAGGGTTATCAGTGGGAAGGGGTAGGGGGAGAATGGGGGGAAAAGTACAGGAATTAGGAATCATAATTGGTAGGCACAAAATAGATAGGGGGATTTTAAGAATAGTATAAGAAATGGAGAAGCCAAAGAACTTACAGGTAAGACCCATGGACATAAACTAAGGAGGGAGCATTGCAGGACAAAGGGGGATACCAGGCAGAAGGGGGCAAAGAGGGGAAATGTGGGGCAACTGTTATAGCATGATCAATAAAATATACTTCAAAAAACTCTGAGGTACTTAGGGAATAAAATTTACCCCTATGTATCATAAAAGGAAAGAGTAATTCATAATGATTGACTTATAAGATCATATTATATAATTAGTAATCTGCAGAGAATAGAAATGAATACAAGTCCTCTGATTTTATTGCTTTCCAACACAAAATTTTGCTAGCCTCAAAGTTTCTGACTCATGGACAATAATATTTAGATTAAAGTTCATGCATCATTTAAGAAATGCTGTTTGGAACATAATCACTAACTTGATAAGGTAAAATTCAGGTAAACATAGACAAATGATTCTAAGTTTAGTCAATTTAATTCAGGAAAAAAAGTTTGGATGTGAACAGTTTCACTTGTGGTGCAGCTGCCATTTCCAGGAACTTGGTGTTTTGTTTCCCTCATGCTCATGCCTCCTTATCACCATATGGCTGCTATAGCTCAGGACATCATGTTTGTACATCTGTGTTCCAAGCACAAAGAAAGAAGAGGCAATATCTCTTTTCTTTTACTAGAAAAGAGTATGTTTCTATCAGCAGATTTCCACTTGTATCTCAATGGGAAGCACTGAATCACAGGATCACTCCTAGCTTCAGGAAGACAAGGAAGAGGGTATCTGGCCTTTGCTAGTGTCTGCAGTGGTAGGTGGACAAGGGGAAAGAGCTTGGGATTGCTGAGCCCGTATACAATAGAATGGCAGAGAATAAAAAAGCAAGAAACTAACTCTGCTTTTATGAAGTTTACATTCTACACCAGAAATAAAAAGAAGTACATAAATGACTACAGCACATGCTAGGGAGGAAGATGTGCCTTTCTTATTAGAAATAAAGATTAAAGTGTTCTAGCTATTCAGAAAAAGGAACAGTTATAACTCTCCTTGCTCACACCTTCATTAATCAGGACCCTTCATGCAGTAACTTACAGCGAACTGAGGAAAAGAAAAGGAATGTACTGACCCATACCTGAGAATTACAGTCGCAGCCAGACCCAGGAGCTTAAACCAATCATCTCATTGGGGTTTGTTTTCTATCTCTCAGCTCTTGCCTTTTCTGTGATATGATTGCAAAAAATAATTGGAAGCTCTATGTTTATTTGTTCTTTTTACCCATATAAGAAAATTTCTAATCCAACATGGTGACTCACTCCTTACTTGCCCAGTAATAAAATTATCTTCATAAAACTCAACAAACATAAAAGTATACCTCTTACTTGCAGCTGTCTCTAGTGACGGTGGTGGGAATACTCTGATTGCCCTGGCTTGGTCACATGCCCATCTGTACTGAACCTATCAGCCTTCACTGGGACCAGACGTGTGGGGAATCTGATTGGCATGCCTGCTGGATAGCTTTTGTGCTGGGTGTGTGTGGGGAGTGGGAGATAATTTGGGGGACATTAAAAATTATTTATTAACTACCTCCATGTCAGAAAGGAGCATTCCTTAAAAGGAAAAGATACTAAACTGACCGAAAACAACAATGTCCACTGCAAAACAGGTCCTTTCCATTCAAGATAAAGGAATAGTGAGTTTTCACACACTGCAGTCCCACAGAACCTGAGTGAGAAGATGGTAACACAAACTGGTTTGCTTAACAGGGCAGTAATTGCATTACCTTGTGCTGCCAGTGTTCAGTGTTGCTAATGTACGTGGCACATTGTCATTCCTGGTGGTTACCTGTTGCAGGAAAATGGGAATCTGAGTTTTCTCACCTGCCAAAAATACCTCCCTGGAATAGGAGGCTGAGTGTATGACATTGAATATTAAATTTATTGAATGCTTTTAATCATATAATTCTACTTATTCACTATATCAGAGGAACATAGCATATTTCATATATTCATGCCAGATATTTGATTTTCATTTGATCTCCTGTTACAGAATGTTATCTATCCTGAACACACATACAGACACTTACCCTACAACTTTCCTTGACCCTAATTTTCCTTTTCCTCAGATGAGTGGTCTATCCTTGCTGCCACCATTTATCATAACTCTTTTTCTTCTTAGGCTTCTATAATGTAGCTTCAATTCTTAATGCTCTCTTGAAACTTCACTCAGGAGCTCACCTATTTTAGTGGCCCCATCTCTGTCCAAATTTTCCCTGACTTTTGGAATTTTTTTTTCTGTTAATCAACTTCTGTTCTCTCTTGGTTTCCATGATGGTCATCCAGAATTTGACTCTAAATTTCTAATCCAACATGGTGACTCACTTCTTACTTGCCCAGGAATAAAATTATCTTCATAAAACTCTTGCTGAATCTTCTGTTTTGGAATAGCTTCTTCTCCAATCTAAATTCTACCTTTCCTTCAAGTTGTACCTCAGAGTTATCTTCTAAGTTATCCCTAAGTCATTGCTGAGCACATCACAAGTGCATTACAAAAATGTTTTAAATTAAGTTTGTCCTCTAAATAAACGTGTTTAATATTTCTATAAAACCATAGAAATTTAGTTGGAGTAACAAAACATGTTTTATATTTGAGAGAAAAAAATGAAAAAGTAGTCAATTATGTAAATTAAACTCTCATGTCCCTAAATGCAGAATTTCTGGGAAAGAAAGGTGTGCAATGGCATATCTCAAGGGATGAATACATTCCAGAAACATCAAAGACTAACACTTTAATCTTTAGTGCAATTAATATCCACTGCAAAAATTAAACCCTTCAAAATTAATACCAGCATAACATTTTAGAGACACAATATTTTAACATCACTACATTTTAATAAGATTTTAATAATATGAAAATAATGTTGTTATAAAAGACAGTTTGCATTCTTACTAATTCTAATAATTTAGAATTTCATACACAGCAAAAAGAAATAACAACTAAAGGATAGAAAGGATTAAAGGATATAAAATATTTTAATTAAGAGCAAATATCAAAGCCAGAATTAATACAATTCAAATTTGAATTGTAACATATCTAAATACATTAATAAAGGTAAAAATGTTTCTTTAAGTTAAATATGTCTGATTAAATTTGTCTTGAAATACAGCATTTCTCGAAACAAACTACTTTCACAGATTTAAAGATACCAGGCCTCTCTTGTCTAGTGTTTCAATGACTGAGAAAGTCCAGTTCATACTCTATGCCTTCGTTGTGATAAAACACAACCTTCGTTGTTTCAAACTTCAGCTCTTAAATTTCCTTCTACTTCCTTTTGTGCATTTTAAATGTGTGACAAGCAGCATTCTTTTAGTTGAAATTCCTAAGACTTTTGAGAGCAGATTATTCTCATTGGCTATTGAAACAATCCTAAACTGGGTTATTTCTTATTTTACTAAAGTGCATTTTTAATGTTCATTTTACACATAAAGCTCCCTAAAAACTTTCACTGGATATTTAAAAAGTAAATTTCATTTATTTTCATCTCATATAACAGTTCAAGATCCTACAAAATAATCTCAACTGCCTATGATCTCTATCTTGGGAGGGCCAAGCTTTTTTACAAAGCCATCCAGGGATATTGAACAGAGATTATTTTTAAGAGGTCCTTCAGTTTTTCATGTTGCCTTTTAACTTGAAATTATAAAGACTGGTCTCTCATCAAGCCTATTTCATTTTCTCGGTTGTCCATTTATATGAAATCTGTTTTTCAGTTTTTTTGTGTAATTCATGTTTAGAGGGCAGTTATAAAAATAAATTTGCTTAATAACCACAAAGAATAAAATACTGAGCTTTGATAATCAAATTAATTAGTGTGCTCATATCTCGTCAGTGGAAACTGACATATTTCTGAATCCTGCACATTTCTGCCACTCACAACTGTTTCCCACTGATACATCCTTCCCTTGGTTGTGTATATGTCACTGGTGCCCAGAACATCATAGTACCTTGTAGTACATCCCACTCTCCTTTTTATCCTTTCAGCACAATGCTCACAGCTTTTACATAGGATTGACTTGACAAATGAATGAACAGATGGCTTTGTCACTGAGTTGTCTGAAATTACCAAGTGGTTTCATTCATTCCAAAAATGACACAGCTATACTACCTTGATTTCTGCTATGTTAGTAACACCAAACATTTCTAAGAAAATTTCAGAGACTCCATATTAGTGGTGAGTAACATTTTTGATAAAGGGTTTAATTTAGAAAATAAAAATGTTTACAAGTATATTTTGCATGTCAAAAATGTTTTGCTATCCCTATTCTTAAGCATTCATTTGTTATTTACCTGACACAAAATGTTTCTTTTCTTTCCATTTTTAGCTAGTATGTTGGCATCTATATACCTGGAAACTATGGTAGTAATTTATTTTAATACTATGCTATCTAACAAGTTTTACTATTTAGTAAAATAGCTTTTAAATTAATATATTTTGTATTTTCTTGGCTTATGAGATATTTTATTAATTAAAAGATTTATAGTATATTCTTTAAAGGAAATGCTTTTCACCAAAATGAAACAAATAGTATATGTTTTCAGTAGGAAGTATTCCTCATCACACTTCAAAATACCAAGTGTTTCTTGGTAACACTTTTAACAAGGATTTAAATAAAATGTAAAAAAAATAAGTATAATATAATTGTGACTAACAACAAAAACTTTGCCCCTCGGCCAGGGGCAGGAAGTCATATTGAGCCCAAGATGTCACACTGACCCACAGAAGTCCTCTGTCTAAGGTTGACAACAGACAGAAGTCAGGGCTGGGGTTCTGCAGGCAGAAAAGGCAGGAATTCTAAGCAAAGCTTTCAGAGCTTGGATCAGAAGGCCTGAGGGTGGATACCAGACACACAGAAACACATTGGCATGTGGTTGCGTTCATGTACAGCACTTTTTAGGAATGAGTAACACTGTTTAAAGATAACAAGGAAATTTTAAAGTTCAAGGACTAAACAAAGTGGCCACATGTTGCTTCTCTCCAGAGATAGATAAAAAAGTAAATAGAATGTTTGCTGACCAGAGACTGCAAAATTAAATAATATTTTTAAATGATGAATTATAGTTCAAAAAGGTACTTACACACTGGGTTGGCCAAAAAGTTTATTTGTTTTTTTTTTTCCATAAGGTGGCTGCCATAGCACTTATCTGTCTTTAACTACATTTGAAACAATTCTGTTAGACTGTATTGCTACAGCTGTTATATAAGCATGCATTTTAAAAAATTAATCAAAATTGGTGAATTTTTGTGTAGTCATTGTATATTGAAGACAGGAAGAAATAAACAGCATTTTTAGTGTGTTATGTTTTATTGCTTCAGGAAAAGTAAACATGCAGCTGAAACACTCACAAAAAATTTTGTGCAGTGTAAGGTGCTGTAACTGATCGAATATGTCAAAAGTGATTTGCAAAGTTTGGTGCTAGATGTTTCTCAGTGGACAATGCTCCATGGTTAGGTAGACAAGCTGAAGTAGTTAGTGATCAAACTGAGACATTAATTGAGAACAATCAACATTCTACCATGCAGGAGATAGCCAAAATTCTCAAAATATCCAAATCAATAGTTATTGGAAAATGGAAAGTGTGTCTTTTACAGAAAAAAAAAAACACACAAACTTTCTGCTCAACCCAATACATTGTTATCTGATTCTCAAAAATATCTTCACTGGATAGATGGTTTAGGGAAAAAAGAATACCAAAAATATTGTATAGTGGCTCAGGACACAGGGGTTTCAGCCTTAGTCTACTACTAACTAGTGCTATCTAATGAGTTACCCTATATCACTTCCAACTTTTATTTCTTTAAATACTAAAAGAAAAATTTAAATAATGTCAGTTGATCTCAATCATTTCTATGCAGAAGAACTACCTGGAATAATTATACAGTTCAGATTCTCAGGCCCTTCTCTAGCAGAGATTTATAGTCAATGGGCTCTGGTGATGCCTAAGTAACCTGACACAGGTGGTCGTAAGTGCAGATTTGGAGAAAGATGCTGAACTCAATGATTTCTAATGCCCTTTTGGGTTTTAACAGTCTATGAGTCTAAGTAAGTGGGACAACATTACTATTGCAATTTTACAAATCAATAACTGAGGCCTAGAGGTTAAGTAACTAGGTAGGAGTCATAAAGATAGTAAGTAGATAAATACAATTAAAACTAATGTCTTCATATTTCTAGTAGAGTGTTTTGCTCTGAAGTCAATTTGTACACTATGACAAACATTGATACGTTATTTACTATTATGTTTCCCTCTTTCTTCTAAGCATTTAGAGAAAATAGATTTCCTCGTCAGCCATAGGACTGAATTTTAACCAGTCGCATGTGGGAAGAGGTAATAAACTGTAATTCATGTTGTCCATAAAACCCTCCCATGCCTTATACTCCAGGCTCTTCCCTCTGTGAAAAATGAATAGGGATATTGGTAAGGACCTGGATTAGGAAGAGCCACAAGATGGAATGGGCCTGGGCTCCTGAGTGACAATTTAGCACTCAGTCTTGACCACCTTCGTCATCCACCAGACCTGCAGTAGATTGTGCTGTGAGCAGGAAATAAACTTGTTTGGGGGTAAGCCACTGAGAAATTAGGTTGTTATTTAGCAATTAGTCTATCAGATATTTAATCTTCCCACATTATACCTCCCAGAGGTATAAGATGGCAACGACATCTAACTTTGAGATATTATCCTGTTTTTTTTTTTAATTTTTGTTTTTTGTTCCTTGCTCTTTTTCTTTTTTCCATGGTATGCATAACCTCAGGATCAGAAGATGGCATGGGCTTAGTGCTGGGGAAGTAGTAAGCAATAAAACAAATTATAAGTCTGCCTCAGTTTACTTGCAAATATGTAAGGCCAGAATAAGGAGTTTGTGAATATCAATAAATTATTTTAACCCCAAACAAGAAGTAATAAAGCTTTCCCAAAGATTACAAAATGATTTCCCTGGGCTATAAGTAAGGTTATGCAAGCTGTGCCAGAAGGATTTTTCTTGCCCTTAACCCACCTCTTTCAGAGAACTGTAGGTGACTGGGAGCTGCCGGTAACTGCATTTTTGGACCTGAAGACTTGTTTCCCCAGAACTGCAGAAAGTCTCACTACTCCATGAAAAACAACAGGCTGGAAATAGGGAGGAATTGACCTGCCCCAAGAACCCTTGAGAGTCTGTGGTTTACTGGTGTGTTTTTCTATCTCTTCTCAACATATCACAGAACCTCTCAATATCTGGCATATAAATACCCCAGTTCTGTCTCTCTTCAGGTGGACTAATTCTTTATCAGCATTTCCATGTAGAATGAAGTTCCAGTTTTCTGTTGGCTTGATGGCACACCCTTTACAGTCTGTTTTCCTCTATTATTTTCCCCCACAGACCTACTCATGTTTTCTTCACTTCCAAAATAAGCTCCTTGAATTTAAAATTCTTGAGTCGGAGTCTGATCTTGGAAGAATCCAGACTAAGACACAAAGAAATCTGTGTATCCTAAGGTAGAAGTCACTGTATCTACATCTAGACCACAAATACCAAAGGTGCTATGAGAACTGAGTTGTTAGGATCGAGAAGCAGAAGGGGTTTGCATCCCATTTCTTGGAAGAAGCCAACAACAGTAGGGCAAGATCATAAGACAGATGTTTCCACGGTGTGTCTAGGCAAGGAGGGTCATAGGCAAATTCACAATATATCCACTCCCAAAGTTTAGAACAGAGGTTACAGAGAGCTGAAAGACCTGAAGAAGTCACATAAACTTGATGTCTCAACAACATCCTATATGCACAAATGAATGAAGTTCATATCCCACCTAATACCTTGACATATCAGAATAATAGGGACTGGCATAATCCAGAGTGGGGTAGGAATGGGAGGAATCACAAAATACTGATTAAATCTCATCAGTTCAGGGGCTGGGGGCTCAAAGATTGAAAGTTAAAAATGTTATATTTCTTGCATATCTGAGTTCAAACATCAAGATTCATGCCTTTTATGATACTGTGGTATGTTGGATTATAATTTGCTATTATTCAATCTTCCCTTTTCCATAAAACTTTCAGTGTATCTGTGGGAAAAGTATTAATCCCTTCTTCTGTGATTTTGGACTTGGATCTATGACATATTTTGAGCAATAGAATATAGATAGGTCTGCCAAATGTCATATTTGAGGAATTATATGTTTCCATTTAGAAATTATTCCTCAGTTAGGATCTCAGAATTAGGAGATATGTAAAGCCCAAACCAGCTGACCTGTCACATACAAGTAATGTGGACGAGAATCAATGTTCTGTGTTTAGCTACTGAAATCAAGGAGACACTTGTTTGCACAGCAGAGTTGACTAATACACACTACGGGAGAAAAGCAGACCAAGATGACCAAGAAAAAGTTGTAATACATGAATCACAGCAATATCTTTTAGGGATGGGGGCAAAAGCTCTTGTTTAACCCAGTGCTGTTAATATTTTGCATCCCAAATCTACCGGTCACTATTTTTCCCCTCTGGAATTCAAAAAGCAGTTCCACTAACAATTTGATGAAATATATCGATATATGAGGACGGTAGAAAAGGAATGCAAAGGCTAAAACTATTTTAAAGCTTTCTGTAAGGAAGTTTTAATCTCATTATCATGAAAAGTCAAAAGGCATCTCTTTTCAAATGATTATAAAGTTTAAAATGCAAGTGGGAATTCATATGAATGCCTAAAACTATGAGTCACTGAAAAATCCTGGAAATGGCTGTTAAAACTGTTCCACACACCTCCTCCCAGCTAAGCCTTTCTCAAATCATTCTTCATCTTTGAAATATGAGGTGTACCTTGAAGAATAGAGTGGACTGTCGAGTTCTTGGTATTTTTAAATCTCTATGAACACTATTTACCCTATATATCTAAGGTTTATTTTTAAGATGACTCTTTTCATATTCATTTTAAAAATCAAAATAGTTTTCAGATAGCAAATTAAAAGAATAAGTAGTTGAGTCTGGTAATAGCAGTACATATTCTTTTATGCCATGAGGACATTATTTAGTGTTGGATTTCAGTAATCATTTGCTAAATGACATCACCATCTGAAAGAGAATTATTTTTTATTTTCTCTATGTAGAGTGTGCTATATTTTAAATGTGCCAAATTTTGTTTTTAGTTTATTGACATACATGAAGTTTTTAGCTTCACATATTTCTATATATGTTCTCTTGACTTATTGGCATATATTATTTTAAAACATAAAACCTAAACCACTTTCCTGTTACTCATCCTGTTCCAGAAAAATATTGATGAAGCACAGAAACATTTCATGACTGTTCAAATGTATTTTTAGGCAAGCCACTGAGTTCTCATTAACTTTTCCACACTCTCACTTCTAAATTTTCCAATCTTATATTCTGTCATCCCTACTAACACAAAAAGTAAATTATCTCTGTTTCTAATGAGTACCAGTTCCTCTGTTTCTTACCTGTATCTCAGGCCTTCATGATTTCTAAAGGATTTTTACTATTTTTACTATGGCGCCTGTTACTCTGAAGTCCTCAGTTTTTCCTGTTCTCCTAGATTTGTTATATCAGCAAACAGCATAGACATAGTCTCAATGGTGGGACTATGTTACTAATGTTACTAATTTGTGATCAATGAAATGTGAGCGGCAGAGATGTGCCACCCTTTTAACCTGTCCTATGAAATCATCCTATGTGTTATCCTTCATAATATTTACCTTCCCTGGTAGATGCAGACAGCAAAGTGATGTTGGCAACTTTATTATAAAGATAATAATTCTACACAAGTCCTTGAATCCCTCCTAAGAGAATAGCTGCTTACAGATCAAGATTCTCTAATTCAGCTCTGTATGAGCCACAAAAAAATTAACATAGTGTTTAGCCATTGCAATTCTGGATTAGTCTAATCAAGAAGCTACCATTGACTTTCCTAACCAAATAGGAAGAGTGGAAACAAGAAGACCCCGTGCAGGCTATTATAATGTTCCATTGCTCTACTCCTTTTTTAAATCTAAACTACTCTAAAAAATGACCAATATTGCATTTTCTTGTCACCACCAAAACTTCTTTTGACTGCCATATTGCCAAGTCTGATCTTTAGCTCTCAATCTTTTATCAAACTCTCTAATTAATTAATTAATTTTATTGTTTTTCAAGTATAGTTGTCTCCATTTTACTCCCACCACTCTCCCCTACTCCAACCATCCCCACCTCCCACCCTTGATCCTACCCCACTTTGGCTTTGTCCATGTGTCCTTTATACATGTATCTGACAACACTTCCCCCTTTCTCCCCATTATCCTCTCCTACTACCCCTCTGGTTACTCTCAGTTTGTTCCTAATTTCAATGTCTCTGGTTATATTTTGCTTGCTTGTTTGTTTTGTTGATTACATTCCACTTACAGGTGAGATTATATGGTATTTGTCCCTTACCACCTGGCTTATTTCACTTAGCATAATGCTCTCCAGATCCATCCATGCTGTCCCAAAGGGTAGGAGCTCCTTTCTTGCTGCTGCATAGTATTCCATTGTGTAAATGTACCATAGTTATCCTAATTGTACTTATCACCACTAATTTTAGAGTTGCTTATTCTCATGCATATATGGCCTTTTCACATCATTTTCTCTGTGTCTGTCTCCCTTGGCTTTCATCAAACACCACTGCAGGATCTTCCTTGTCTTCTCGATTTGAAAATGTTTTGGTGACCCAGCTCTCATTTTGCACACCTTTTCTCTTCCCTCTTAACCCCTAGGTAATCCTATCTATTCCATAGAAACATCATATATTTGGTGGCTGACTCCAAAATTATCATGCCAGTTTACACCTCACCTGGCATTCCATACACAACAGTCCTATGACCCACTTAGCAAATTCACTGTATGTCTGGTAGACATCTAAAACTTAACATATTCAAAAACAAACTCTTGATTTTCCCCTACCATGTCATCTCTTTCTGTCCTAACGATCCCCATCTCAGTGAATGAATGGTAACTCCATTTTTAGTTATTCTTTTCAAAAACTTCAACTCCCTTAATTTTCCCACATCTCATGTAATTTACTAGAAAGGTTTGTCAGCTTTTCTTTCATAATAAATCCTGAAGCAACCTTCTCTGAAATCCCTCATCATAGCTATCTTAATCCAAGTTTCCATATTTTCTTTCCTGGGTTATTTAGTAACCTCTTAAGTGGCTCCTCAATTCTACTCTTACTGTCCTAGAATTTACTCTCAAAATAGTGATGCTTCTGGAACATAATTCAAATCATGTCATTTCTTTCTTCAAACCTTCTGATTGTTTTCCATTCCCCACAGAATACAATGGTAAGTGCACATAAGAGTCCACAAAGTCCTATATTTCTTGCCATTTCATTGCATCAGTGAGAGCAATTCTTATAATCTGACCCTGGTGTCTAGGCACATTGAGCAACTGCTCATGCCCAAATACACCAGGCCCCTGTTTTCTATGCCTGAAATGCTCTTCTCACTGCTATCTACTTGTTTTATTCCTACACTTTTGGGGGTTTCTATTCAAATGGCTTCTTTCCAGAATGCCCCCTCTGACTCACCTATCTAAAAATAGTGTCCCCCCAACCATCACCCTCTGCCTTCTTGTCACACATTATTTCTTCTTCAGGACCCTTATTACTACTTGACATGTACTGTATTCCTTCTTTATGTATTCTTTGTCTTCTCCCTCTAATAATGTTAGCTTCCTAGACCTGAGACTTGATCTGCTTTTATTTCACTGCTATATCCACAGTCCCTAGAAAAGTGATTGGCATACTGTAGGTGTTCAATAAATATTTGTGGAGTGAACAAAAAATTGGAGTGAATTGGATGATAAAGGAAAAATGGAAAGAAGTGAGAATGAGCTAAGTAGAACCAATAAGCCTTAGGCTTCCTATGAAAAAAGCAGTCTATATCTTATTTGCAATGAATCCTAAAGACTCCAAAATAGCAACAACTGTTAAATGTCCACTATATGTCAGACATGACTCTAGGTCTTGGGGATTAAGAAATGAAAAAACTGACAAAAATTCCTGACTTCATGCAACTTTCACTACAGGAATTTCTCATGATTTATGGGTGAATTTCATTTTCTTGTTTTAGCTTGATTTCTAAATCTTCCAAAATGTCATAAATTATTTTACAATCAAAACTTATTATTTTATAATAAGAAAAGATAACTAATGAAAATATTTTAAATAAAAATAAATAAATAAATATCCAGATGTTCAGACATAGTCATAATCAAATCCAAACTACATATCCATGACTTCCACATTTCTGTCATTGGACAATTCTTATTTTGGCTGCCCTCCCTAAATGTGAGTCCTTATTTATTATAAGTGGTTTTTGTCCAGTTTTATTTTATATTCCTCTGTTTTGTATAGCCTTTTAAAAATATCATAGGAAATTAGGATATAAATAAAACATAAAATAAATTATACAAAACAGAGCACATACAACACTTTAACATGAGTAGCAAGACTTACTGTAATGCCCTCACTAAATCTTCTGGGAAAAATTTCCACTCAAGCACAATTGGACAAAATATACCCTAATCCTACAACATCTTTTGTCCTAAGGCTTTTATAAATATTCTTTGAACCAGCTGGGCAATGCATGGGAATTAACAAAATTTCTTCCTTTAGGTATTTCTCTGTCTGTGCGGTCTCCTCAGCCCACTCCCTCATGCCCACCTCAGTTACTACCACTATTCCTATGACTCAAAATTTGTGACTCTGACCCAGACACCCACTTTGAGCTCTAGACTCACATATCCACTTGGAGGTCTCACAGACACCTCCAACTAGAAGATTCTAACACTGATCTCAGCTGCTCCACCCCTGCCCAGTTCCTTTTCCTCTTGGGTTCCCTGTTCTAAAGAATGGTATGCTACCCTCTACTCATTTGCCCAAGCTGGGAATGCAGATATTTCCTAAACTACACTTTCTCTGTGACCTACCACAGTATTACTTACTGTTTATCTTGCAAATATTTGGCACATATGCCCATTTCCTTCCATCCTTTTTACCACCCTAGTTTAGGCTCCCTATGTCTCAGAATTAAACTTATGCAACTGCTTTTGAACTAGTCTTCCACTCTTTATCTCCTTTTCAGTCCAGATGTGGACTTAATAAGAATGTTTACAACCATATTGTGGGTCCCTGAGCATGTCATGTTTCTTTCATCTCTATACTTTTACACATGGTCTTTCTTTCTTCTCAACATGCTTTCCTCTACAAAATTTTAACATATACACTTGTTCTTCAGCTGATATATCATATATTTCTGAAAGAAGTTTCTTTCTCTCTGATATATATTTATATATAAATGTACAAATAAATATATATAACTGTGCATCTCTCTGAATTATATGTGTGTGTGTATATACATAAATATATATATATATATATATATATATATATAAAATTAGGTGTTTTTTCTATGAAGAAGCATCTGTACTTAGCCCATCAATGCTTTTGTCATTTTTGTAACAGAATTCCCTTCTCTGTGAAATGATAAACTTCTTGAGGCCATAGTTTTTAAAGGGCACTTGAAAGATGTTACATAATAAATACCTCTTGAAATTAATGAATAAATAAGAAATGCCAAAATGGTGTGGATGAGAAGCACTTATGAGAGGTCTGGAATTATATGTGTGTGTGTGTGTGTGTGTGTGTGTAATTATATATCACATATAAAATCTTGATATTATATATCATATACAATCATATATATGATATATAAGAATCATAGCATATATACATGTATATAAAATTTTGACTTGAATGGGCAATATCACCGCTGAAAAAACCTTTAAATTGACTGAAAGATTGATGATTATCATCTCTGGAATGATTTCTTAACTCAGAGTCAACCTGAAGGGAAACCTTGATTATATCCCTACAGTGAGCTCTTGATGGCAGATCTGGGTCTTAATCTCAATGCCTAGTGTAGGGTTAGATATTCAGAGTTCTCATTTAAAGAGAATGTGAAGACTACATTTTTCACAGAAGTCAGTCTCAAGGCTGATATCATTTATTATTAATAATTGAAACTAATTATAGAACCACTAAGGCTATATGTGACTTTACATATTACTTTATTTAATATTCCTGTAATTTTATAGTAGTTATCTATGAAATAGCTACTGTTAACCCCATTTTAAAGATGTGAAGGTTTAAGTGGCTGGTTCACTGTGACACAGCCCATGGTCAGGGAAGCAGTTTTTCAGGGCATGTTTGTCAGACTTTAAAGCCTGTGTTCTTCTTGTGGTTTCACACTTTCTCTTGGCAATCTCCAGAGTTTGCAGACTATCAGAGTGTTTAAGACTGTGGGCTGTAAAGTCAACCTAACAAGGTTTGCATTGCAGTCCCCATACTTGTGGATCCTTCAAGTACCTACTAAACCCTTTTAAATCTCAGTTTCCTCATCTATTAAATACAGATAATGGTACCTACCTGATAAGGCTACTGTGAGAATTAAATAAAATAATTCACAAAGAAGTACTTACCAGGTAACAATTTCTCAACAAGAGAGCTATTATTAGTGTGAATACATTAGCTTATTCCATTTTCTTTATATTAATTGTTTAAGTATACTAGACTTCATAACTAGCAAATTTTATATATTATATATGATAGATGATAGATAGGTAGATAGATAGATAGATACATAGATAGATAGATAGATGATAGATAGATTTCTGTTCCTCTCTAATTATCTCTGGATAAACTGGGCAAAAGTTCTATAGGTAAACTAGGGCATGCAGAGCAGAAATTAGCTACTATAGGCTCGTAAAAAGTAGGAACCAAGATGTAGAATTTGTATCTGCTGTTCCAGTATGAATTATACTCTACCACATTGCCTTAACTTTTCAGTAAAAGAAACACTTGGAAATTTGTTCTGTATGTAGAAAAACTTCTCAACTAGAAGTCTGGAAAATGTCACTAAGGGAATTGTATAGTATCTATTTTTAATGTTTCTCTTCACAATACTACAGTATATGATTCATTTGTGATACTTCATGTGTTTGATAACTGTAGACAATTGGTTGAACCATATAATTTATTTTATTCCCTTCTACTTGTATAAGTTTCTGAAACTATGACACTATTTTAAAAACAAATGACTCTGGGCTATTTTGTTCCATTGATCTATGAGTCTGTTTTTATGCCAGCACCATTCCCTTTTGATTATTAGATGTGCTCATCAATAGATTAGTAGATAAAGACTGTGCTACATAAGTACAATGGGGTATTACTCAACCAGAGAAAATGAAATCTTATTGTTTGATAGCATGGATGACCTACAGGGTATTATGCTAAATTAAATATGTTGGAGAAAGACAAAAGCCACATGTTTCACTTATATGTGTAATTTAAAGAGAAAAATAAACAAACAAAACAGAATCAGATTCATAGATACAGAGGTCAGATTTATGGTTGTCAGAGGAAAGGGGGAGTTTAGGGAATTAGGTGAAAAAGATGAAGAGATTAAGAAGTTCAAATTGGCAGTCATGAAATAGTCATGAGAATGTAAAGTACAACATAGGAAATTGAGTCAATGATACCATAAAGACTATTTATGGTGCCAGATGAGTGATTGAAATATCAGAGGGACCACTTTGTAAAGATGATGATTGTCTAACAACTATGTTGTGCACCAGAAAGTAATACAGGTTAATATTAAATGCAAACTGTAATTGAACCAAAACCAAGTAACTCTGTGTGTCTGTTTACAGCCCTGCTGTTGTAAGCCTTGAAGTCAAACCAGAGAAGTTCAACTTTAAGGCAAATGCACGATCAAGGAGAATGGACGAGGGGCAGCCCATAGGCTGGCCCATCTTCACTCCTGCAAATTGCATTCCTGACAAGAGGCATAGAGTGAAAACTCCCTCTTAGGTCAGTGGATCTGAAATGGAAGTCACACCATGATTACACAGAAAAAGTTCCTGACCAATAGCAAAGGCTGCCACAAAGGCACATAAATAACAACTAGTAGCAATAAGAGACTCTTACTAACTTCAGAGCTTCTAGGTACTAAACTCATGAGAACCATTTACAAAGTCAAGATGCCATTAGAATAAGTGAGGCTACATAAACTGACAAAGTAGTACAGAAGATAATTTACAAGTTTCTGTTGATAATTTTACCTTGGTGGTTTTTATTTCATGTCCTGTTTTTCTCTGGAACCTGTATCATGCCAGACAAAAATCCATTTTGTGGAAGTTAGGTATTTGATTGCATCTAGTCATGAACCACTCTTTCTCCCATAACCAATGAATTTCATATACTGATATGTGTGCTTTTTTCCCAGGGCTAGGAGTGGGGAGCAGATTTGCTAGAACCATTGAGAGCCAACAAATATAATACCATGCTTATTTTAAATGGTAAAGAACAAAACAGTTTTGTTAGCAGGGAAAAAAGCATGTATTTAAAAAAATTCCAACTAAATGAATTTTGAAATATTTGAGATGTAGGAGGAGTGTTATTTTTATTATAAAAATGTGATAAATAATTGATTCATGTTGAGTCTCTCCATTTTTAAGTGCAGAAGTGTATTTAATTCTTTATTTCTTTGTTCATTTGTTATTGTATTGTTTCCATTACCATTTATCCTCCCTATACCCTCTTGGAAAGAGACTGCAATGTCACAGTCAGCTTTTCCATTTGCCTGGTAGATTGGAGTTTACTTGGCATCAGTCTTTTAATAGATTGAAATTAATATCTCTTAATTCAGACTCTAAGCCAGAGGTTAGCTTTTATCTGAAGGTATGTTAATAGTGCTGCATGAGTTGTTAGCCTGTCCTAGAGAGTTCATTAGGCTCTCTATGAGGTGCAGAAGAGAAGCAGGAAGCCAGTGAGAGTTATTCATTGCCTTATGACTCAATTCAAATCATTCAGCTTGTGTGACTGACAGAGAAATGCTCTCCACCGTGATTGAGGGTATTGATTTCCCAACCCCTTTTGGGGCACACTAGAGAGACACAATCAAAGGTTTCGGCTTTCAAAAAACCTCTTCATCTGTCTTAATCATCTGATCGATAATCAGCATCAGGCCTAGGGATCTTCAACAAAGCTTCCTCCAATGTCTTTATTTCCTTTTTTCCATTGGGCTACAGATCTGCTGAGTCAAGGTGATCCTAACTGATCAGAAAGTGAACAGTAAGCAACAACAATTGCAGTCTTTAGTGACGGCTGTTAGATCTAGAAATTCCCATTATAAAAAAAATGTAACGGTCTCCCCTCTTCCTCCTCTCCACCCACACTCTTCATGGGCCATTGGCGGCAAACTAACTCCTGTATACATGACTAGACACTCTGAGAACCAGCAAGTGAAATTGTTTCTCTGACCCAACCAACTGGAACAAAGAGTGTGGGGGAGTGGGAAACATTCATATACAATGAGATAGTTCATGAGTTTCAGTTTTAGCCGGAAGACTATAGGCAAAGTGAGACTGAATTATAGCTGAAGACAGAACAATAAGTAATGCTAAATATCCAGTTTGTCCAAATAGAGTATCTCTACACAAAGCTTATCATTTGAAGCTTCTGAATATTTAAAAGTAAGGGTTCTGCTATATTATGGTTATTTTATGGGACATTTCACATTTGACTTTTTAAAATAAAGGATTTGGATCAGTGCTATCTATTTGAATCTCAGACATTTTAAAATAAAATCAAAGTACCATTTTTACATCTTAAAAGAGTGTTTAATGAGTGTTTAAGGTTAATTTGTAAATGGAAGGGGCTATCTTTAAATTCTGACATTGCCTCCTTTTTCCAAAAAGGAGTAACATCACCAAACTTAAAAGTTTGCTTTATTAGAATTACAAGAGGAATTTTGTTCTCTGTAACTCCACAGATTTGATTATAGTAAATGGTTAATTTGTGATTCTATTTAAAATATGTTTTATCCCACACTAAGAATTCCCAACTGAATAAAAAACAGTAACACTTATCAAAAAAATCTATATTGCTAAAGTGTGAAATGTTTTCAATTAAAATTTCATTCATGTTTAGCCAATTTTTCAATTGAATTTAAAACGCATAAAACACCTATAATCTAATGTATCCTTTGTGACTAGTGAGTCTTTATTTTGCTGAATTCAGAAGAGCTTCATCCAATATAATCAGTGCATTCATTCCAAATATAAGAGCAACGTTGTGCTGCAGACTTCTAACATGCTCTGCAACGTCAAGAAGCAGGCGCACAGCACTAATACCTCCAGTGAAAGAGACAGTGGTTTCCCACAGCAGCTCCTTGATTTAAATTACAGAGCACATTTATTATGCCTCTGTTCCTCAGACTGCAAAATACCAGAGTACAGTAGCTTTGTTCTGACCCCTTCTCCAAAGCCCTGCCTCAAAGTGTGACTAATCTAGTGCCGGATGACAGCTAACTTCAACAGCAGACAACACAAAAATTGAAGACACTTTTTATCCTCTTGCCAATCTGCGAGTGTCTGAATAAGCCTAGTCAACTTCATTACAAACTCATCATCTCTTGTGTAGATAATGATAGCCTAGGCTGGTGGAGAACTCAGCTTCTTGTTGTTTTTACTGACTTTCTCTGCCTCCAGGCCAAGCATCTGTGGGGATAATGAATGGAGCAATTCTTTTGGCACAAAACAAAAAGCTCTTGGGGTGGGGAAAGGCCCATGGCGTCAGTCTAGGCCCAGCTCTCACAAACGAAAATTCTTTGTTATGAATTGGTTCTCAGAAAATAGCTCTGTCGTAACCAGAGAAGTGAAGGACACAGAGTAACTTTGTACTGTGGCAGGAGGTTAAAGGCAGTGACTATGTGAAAGAATTCAGAGGGATTTGATTCTTCTTTTATTTTTATTTCTTATTATTTTTTTGAGGTTGCTTTGGCTAAGGCTTATTTGCACCAGATAAAATAAGAGCGTAGTACCAGCTGGACAATTTAGGGTACATTCATCCTTGCTTTCAAAATGGTAGACTTTCTGAATTATTTCTCCTAGAGCTATCCAGAGGGTGTATTTAAAGAATACAGAGAATACAAGGTTACAGCAGCATGGAAATATACACAGATCAAGGAGCGTGTTTTAAAATGAAACTCATCCATTATTATACTAGTGTATGAATATATATTAAACCTTCCTTAGTTTCCTTAGGTACAACAAGAAGTTAGACCTCATAATGATGCAGAATTCAAAATATTGAAATAAGATTTTATCATTTGGGTAGAAACAGGTATGATTTAGAAAAGTGGGTAACAAGCAAATATGCCTTATAAGTCTAGTAGCTTTATTTAATTTATGTAGATCGCTAAGAGCTATTTGAAAAGATTAACTTGGCAGATTCTGCTATTAAGAATAGTAATCTGTGGCACACTTAGTAAAAAGGATGTCCGTTAAATACTGTGGTTAAATACGACAGTTATTATGCCAGTTTCTTTACTTTTTGCTTTAAGAATGTGAAATTGGCATGACAATTCCACAATAAAATCTATTCCCTTGGCATCTGATTATTTACTTTGAAGTGACATTAAGACGATCAAATTATTTAGCTCTATCAATATTTGTTGGTTATAAAAATAAATGTAAATGTTCTGACTCCTACCAATTTTAAATAGCTTCGATACACTATATCAACTAATCCATATGTGCCTAACATATAAAGTATGCATCGGTAGTTGACTTTTTAATTTTTTTATTTTAGATTGATTTTCCATTGTTATTTTCATGTGGGCAATCAGAAAAGAAGGAATGAATGAAAACAATACCTTTGAGTCATTTTACTGTATCCTGAGCAATTCTGGTAATAACTGTAGAGGTCATAAAGTAGGAGGAACAGTAAGAGCTAGGGAAAAATTATCTGCAAATCTTTAGCTAAAAGACAACTATTTTCTAATTCTTCTTGTTAAATAATGTACTCTGGCATTTATTTCTCATAATTAAACAGCAAATGTATTTTACATGGAGATATACTGGTATCTTGTGAAGAGAACAGATTAATGTAATGTTTTGCTACCTTTGACCTTGTATCCTTGAGTCTCTTCATTCTGTGTCACCAAACATAGCACTGTAATAGAGTTGAGGTCCAGCTAATAGTGTGTGCTATTCTGACTGTCATGCTCCATCATTGTAACTTACTGCATGAGGTCCCCAAAGTGGTCTCGTGAGCACATGTGCACATGCACGCACAAGATCATGCACTCCCGCCCCCTCAATTCTCATTGGCAGAGTCAGGAACTAATCAGACAATGCTTTTAAATACAAATTCTTCATTCAACTCATAAAAAACAAATCATCTGTTCAAAGGCTGACTTCTAAGATGTGTTTGAAATGGATTTAAATCCACCTCTTTTTATGAAGTTTGTTAGAGAGCATCACAAAGTATCCAAGCCCTTTCATTTTTTACATTATACCACTATAGCAAAGTGTTATTAATTTACATTTCAATGTTCATTTCCACCCAAACACATTAGGATTTATAAAGTAAGTACTCTGTGATGTGTATGTGTGTATTTTTCTTTAATTTTTCCCCTTAGATGACTGATTTAAAAAAGAAAATGGAAATACATTGTTTTTCCAAGCTAAATATATTAAATAAGTTACTCCCTTACTATCTATTTTACTGTTACTATATAGGAATATATGTATGGATGTGTGGGGTGGGGGAGAGAGAAAGAGAGAGAGAGATTTTCCTTCCAACCAATAAGGAAGCTGTATGAATTTCAAGCAGCTGAGCATTACCCCAAAGCTTTTACCCACCTCTTTGAAGTTTAAAAGTTGAGATTCTTAAGGATTAAAATTCCTTGAGAACCCTGTAGTTTTCTGATGAGTCTTAAAAACATAAATGAAGTAGCTGTGACTGTATCTAAATGAAAGAGATGTCTAAAAAGTACGTTTGGTCTTAAGCAACCTGACCCAAACCCACTGGGGGCTTTTAAGTTCCCATCCCTTGCCTCTCCCCCATTCTGTCATCTCTTCTCCCTCATCCTTCCTTCATCCTCCTCCCCTCATCCCTTCCTCTTCATTCCCATCTACTTCTACCTCTCTGTTCTCCGGCCTCATTTTAGTGCCTAACCCATTAAGTTTTTGTGAGCAATTCCTGCTATCTGGTCATAGTACTGCCTACTTTTAAATTCACTTGAATATAACCCTTAGACCATATCATTCCAATTTCAAATATTATCTTAGGTGATTGGTATGATGCCCAACAATATTTTAAAGATAAAAATCATAACTACATAAATATTGGTTATAATGACTGGATCTATTTTAATAAGATCATAAATGTTTTATTTTTATGAAAAAATAACAGTTGCCATTTTTGTTACTTCATTATTATTTTTTTGCACAAGCAAATTTTAGAGAAAAGTTGTCTCAGTTATTAACAATAAATATTACCTAGAACTAATAATAGTTGAGAAATGTTTCTGTGTGTACCTTATATGAATTAGAAACAGAAGTGCTTTTTAGACAATAACATTTTTATCTGTCAGCATTCAAATTATATTTTATAAAATTTTAAAGCTATTGAATACATGTTTGCATGTAAAATTTTACTAACTGGAATTTCAAACCAAAAGCATGATGCTTATCTGCATAAATTGAACATAAAGTATAAAATCATTTTTAAAATCTAAAAATAAAAATGTTCTATTTCAGGGTACCATAGTAAAAATGGGTTAAATGTTCTTCCTAATATGGCCTACCTAGATACTTATGAGACCATGTGACAGATCAATATATATGTAAACAGGATACCAGATCCCAAGTGCAATTAGAACGTCAGATTAGAAATTCTTTATTCTACAATTAAAGCAAAGGCTTTAAAGGAAAAACAGCACATTTTCAATTAAATCAACTAAGTACAAGTTAGTTACTACCATGTCCCATTTCTAAAATAGTAGCTTTTGTTGGCACGCTTTAAGAAGTAAATATTTACCCAGAGAAATGTAATTTCCTTTTTATTTATTTAGAAACTGCATGAGCTGCTCTCTGCTTTCTAATTTTCTTTTTACTAGTTATAAGGTATTTGAGAGATTTCTCATTTTCTTCATTTTGATATTAGAATTGCATAGTTGAACTTGTGTATATTTGAAAGGGAAAGACAATATTTTCCTAATGTTAATTAGCAACTTTCTTTCTTACTTCATTATGCTTTTTTTAATTAGAAAAACAACCTTGATATAACATCGATGCTTATTGTCAAAGTTATTTTGAATAACATCTGCTGATGAGAAGTGTGCAAAAAAAAAAAACTTTCATGCCGGTAAATGTAATTACTAATAATTTCATCATGATTGCTATGACTACAATTTATTTATTCTTAATTTATTTTTATAATGAACTGCTTCAGTAAAATGACAAATGATTCCATTAGTTAAGAAACCAAAATGTCAATTTGCATGTGGTCTTTGGTGACTAATTTGCTGAGTTGAGGTTTTTGTTTTCGTTATGATAATAATATTTGGCTATGCTCTGTGAGCAAAATTTATGAGGTCTTAAATATTAATCTTTCGATTTACTGCAACAAGGTAATTTTCAGCTTTAAAATGTGAGCAGTTTCTCTTTCAGGGTCTTGAATATGCAAGTTTTAGGCACAAACTTCTGAAATATTGTCATCCAAAAAAATAATGCTCACTTTGTTCCCTGGGATCAAAATAATTCTTTTTTCACTAATGACTGCAAATATCAGCTCATTTCTACCACAGTTTCCAATGGCAAACATTATTCAGTTGTCAGTAAAAGAAAAGGGATTACATCAGCATTCATGGGGAAAAAATGTTCTGTTCCTTCTCACTTCATACTCTATGTTCAATAAGCCTGGAGCTAATGGAAACCCTCCACTGTTGAGAAATAAACAAACAGTTGGGCAAATAGTCCAAAATCAAATCTAGTATATAAGGTGGACAATACATAGTTAGTTCCATTACTGAATTCTCCCTTGGGAGCTGGAGCAGCTTCAGAGCCCTTCTCATTACACACCAGCACCATCTGTAGCCAGCCTGAGCCTGATTTGAGAATGTATAAAGTGCGTGAAAAAAATAGACTCAGAATCAGGAGCCAGAGAATCCCATTTCAAGTTTAAATTTTGCTTGTGAAAGATCATTTGGTTTAAGACTCAGCAAACAGTGGGCCTCATCACTCACAACAAGGGACGCATGTAGCAAGGATTACTTCAGATCAAGGAGATTGAAGGTAATTGGCTACTTTCCACGGGGATATATCTAGCTCTCATGTAGCCCAGGAGAGTTACAGCATGGTCCCATTAACAGCAGCAGAGCTTCTATTCCACTTCAAATGGCAAGCACCCTTTCCTTGTGGTGTTTGTTGAAGGACAGTATTTAATTCTAAACTGAAATGAAAAGGAAACCAATGACATTGGCATCTTTAAAATCCATAGACACTTTGCATGTGCACATGTGTGAATTTCAAGAAAAACTCCGACTTAAAAAATGGAGTGAAAAGCCTTTATTTACTCGCAGTAAACTACAAATTATTATTAACAGGTGGTAATGATGTCAGTTTCTGATTGGGGACTAAAAAATGGGGATGTTTTTATAATTTTCAAATACATTGCAAGATTATGTGCAGTAATTGGATAATTTCATCCAAGATATGCTGCCTTTCCCCAGGCAAAAATTGCTTTATCAATGTTTTCTTTTATCAATTTTATTCTCTTTTCTGCTTTCATTCCCCACCTCACCCCCAACTTCATCTGGTATCAAAATATCTCTGGAAATCTGATCCTGCTCCTCTATTTGAATGATTCTCATACAGAACTGAAAATGATTGTGGTTTTCAACTGTTGAAAGCCACAAAAGTCTATATGCATACATATAATTGAGGGAGAGAGCAAGCGCTACATACAAAGTATCTAGGGATTCATAGGCAAGGCAAACCACATTCATTTGAGGGAATCAAAGGAGGTGCTCTGAATAGTGTTTTCATTTTGGCTTCCTGCCCAACCAGAAACTCTACTCCATGTAATCTAAGCCCTAAAAGTAGCAACCAGCCCCACCCTGGGAAAACTCACAATCCTTAAATTGTATCCTCTACCTGTCACTCTCAGCCACACACCACAGACAGGAATCACTCATGATCTGTAGGACTCTGCTCTGGCACCATCCTGCTTCTAGAGGTGTTTCCAGGCAGGTCAAACTTCAGATCTTTTAAATGACTCCACGTGGCTGCAAGATCATGAGTTGTACTTGCTCCTGGTTTGGTAGGGGTGACAAGGACTTCAGTCATGGTTTGGCAGTATCCTTAGGTGACATCCTAAACCACTGCTGTTATAAGCTGAATTTCAGACACTGTCCTGCAAATACGTAGATATTTCTGTTCCCACCCAACCTCATACTCTGAAATGTCATTTTGTTCTAGGCAAGAAATTTTAAGCGGACAAATTTTTTGCTGCTGCTGATGGTGGTCTCTCTAACCCACCCGTGAGAGGGACTTCTGGACTTCCTTAGAATTTGACATTCCACATGCTTTGCCTTGGTTGAGAAAAGTCAACAATTCTTCAGAACACTCTCGGTAAGTTTTATTCATTTCTGTTCTCAGCTTCAAGTCTTGTTTGATAAATCTCCTTCACCCTAGATTCTGGCACTGACCTCTTTTTTAGAACTCTCCAGGAAGAGGGGGCAAGGCAGGGACTCAGTGGAGGTGGGCAAAGTGGGGGGAAATGGGGACATCTGTAACAGTGTCAACAACAAAAAGAATGTTAAAAAAGAACTCTCAAAGAAGGTGGACCTAGAATAAAATCTCATTTCTATAATTTTCAGGTTGCCAATTTGTATAAATTAGTTAATTTTCCTTCTCTAGTGCCTCAACTAAAAATGGGTATAATAATAGCACTTACATCATAAGATTATATTGAGTATTGAATGAATTAATCTGTGAATGATCTTTATCAATTAGCTCTTATTAAATGTTAACTATCATTATTATTACTTGGTAATAATAATATAAACCTGCATTGCAATTTGTCTGTTGCTTAAGCTTCTGTTTGCTAGTTTCTGATACTCCTTTATATCTACCCAGTTTTGACAACTCTTATCATAATACCCAAAACAGTGTTTTTAAACAACTTCTTAGGAAAAGTCAATAGCTACCATTTGACAAGCAGTACCTATTGCCAAATACTAAGCTAAGTACACTACAAGTAAATCACACTCAATTCTTAAAACAATAATAGAAAGTATAAGTTAGTATTGCTCTCATTTTACAAAAGAGTAAACTGAGGCTCAAGGGGATGATCAAATATGCCTAATTGCACAAGAAGTAAATAGCAATGTCAGGACTAAAATCAACCTTTTTCTGGCAGATATTATCATTAATATACCAATACTTATTTCTATTTCTCATGGCCTCACAGACTATACTCTCCAGCCTTCTTTACAGTAAGGTGCCTCTATACAATGGGGTTTTAGTCAGTGGAATATGAGTGAAATTGATGTGCACAATGTCAATTCCTTGTCCCTTAAAAACTCCCATTCAAAATATTATACATTTTTTTCTCCCACTTCTACCAGTGGGGTGTCAATAGCACATGGTAGAAATGGCAGAGCCTTCATCACCTGGATCCCTGAAAAGCAGCATGGAGCAGAGCCCTTCCAGCACTCACTCACTTTGCCAACCAAGCTGGAACAAATTCGGTCTGTGTTTGAGACATATGCTTTCTAGTCTTTTTCTTAACCACTGTCTTAAGTTACTGTAACTAATACAGCATCCACTCCTTCTAAAGTATTCTTTATGTACTGCTACAGTATGCCAGCATAACACAAGGCAGAAAAGTGTCGCAATTTATGAAATCACAAATGAACTGTTGAACTGATTCACAGGTAGGTTGTCTCAACTTTGAAATAAAGGTATCCAAGCTTTTAATCAATTATTTCAAGGTATTATAAAATGAAAAGCTTGCGTGAGATAACTGTATGTTTCAAAAGTCTGTTATTTTTAATGTTTTTCAATAACCCAAAATGGTATAAAAATGAAACAGGAAAGATAGCTGTAATCATGGGAAGCAATCCTGTAAGCCTTTCAATAGGCTCTTAAAAATTAGCTATCACAGCCTTGATTTTATAGCTGCTTATGTAAATGACACATTTTCAACTGAACAAAGTCTTGATATTCTACCAAAAAAGTCAATTACACTTTTCAAAAAGAGTAGTGTTTTGCCAAAATCATCTGCATGCTGGGAGCCAGTAGTATGAGAATTTCTTAACACATTGATTAGCAACATCATGACAAGCAACTAATGTTTTTAATTTAAAATTCATTCAGAACTTTTAAAAATACTGATTTTGACCTACAAACATTGAAATTCAAGGTTCAGTACCAATGGAGGAAAGGTAGTATAATGTGTAATCAAGATAGAATGTTTGGAAATTAGACACTTTTATCTTGATATCTTGTCTTCCACATTTGCAAGCCATGTGCTTTTAAGACATTTATTTCAAATCTCTTGGCTTTATTTTCTTTTCTGTAAAATAGGAACAATACATACATTTCCTTTAAGATTGGATAGAAGAAATAACAGGTCATGCAGGAAAAGCATATTAATTGACATATAATAGGTACTAAACAAATGCTAGATTTTTAAATACTATAATTGCAAGCTCTAACTTTTCAGAAATATTTTATTTAAAATAATCTTTATTTTTTCTTTTCTCTCCCTTTTCTGAGGAGATATTTCAGAAAAAAATTTGCTAAAACTAATATCCAAGTCTTTAATGCCTATGATTTCTTCTAGGATTTTGATGGCTTGGGGTCTAACATTTAAGCATTTAATTCATTTCTAATTTGATCTTGTGTGTGGTATAAGAAGGTGGTCTAGTTTCATTTTTCTGCACATATCTATCCAATTTTCCAAACACCGTTTATCATTTATTGAATAAACTATTAAATTCAGTGTATGTGCTTGATCCTCTCTCAAATATTGATTGACTATAAGAGTATGGATTTATTTTTGGGCTCTCTGTCTTGTTCCATTGATCTATGTATCTCTTTTTATGCCACTACCAGGCTGTTTTGATTATTATGGCCTTATAGTGTAAACAATTGGGACTACATCAAACTAAAAAGTTTTTTCACAGCAAAAGAAACCATCAAGAAAACAAAAAGACAACCCACTGAATGGGAGAACATATTTGCCAATACATTTAATAAGGGGTTAATATCCAAAATTTATAAAGTACTTACAAAACTCAACACCAAAAAAAACAACCAACAACCCAATTAAAAAATGGTCAAAGGACTTAAATAGACATGTCTCCAAGGAAGACATACAGATGGCCAATAGACATATAAAAAGATGCTAAATGTCACTAATCATCAAAAATGCAAATTAAAACCACAATGTGATATAACCTCATAGTTGTCAGAATGGCTACCATCAATAAATCAACAAACAACAAGTGCAAGCAAGGATTTGGAAAAAGGGGAACACTTTTGCACTGTTGGTGGGAATGCAGATTGGTGCAGCCACTGTGGAAAGCAGTATGGAGATACCTCAAAAAAATAAAAAATGGAACTGCTTTTTGACCCAGTGATTCCACTTCTGGGAATTTATCAGAAGGAACCCAAAACACTAATTTGAAAGAACATAAGCACCCCTGTATTCATTGCAGCATTATTCACAATCACCAAGATATGGAGCAGCCCAACTGTTCATCAGTAGATGAGTGGATAAAACAACTATGGGATATTTATGCAATGGTATACTGCTTGAGTGCAAAAAAGAAAATTTTACCCTCTGTGACAGCATGGATGGATCTGGAGAACATTATGTTAAGTGAAATAAGCCAGTCAGAGAAAGACAAAGACCATATGATCTTACTCACACATGGGATCTAATAAAGAAACTGAACTAACAAGCAAAATAGAGACAGACTCATAGATAGAATGCAGGCTGACAGCTAACAGAGATGTGGGGGGCAGGGCAGAGGGTAGAAGGATCCAGCAACAAGGAAAAAAGACCCATGGACATGGACAACAGTGTGGTGACTGCAGAAGGAGGAAGTATAAGGGGTTTAAATGATGATGGAAAAACTACAATTAAAATATTTAAAAATAAAATAGAATAAATTTAATTAAAAATAAAATAATCTTACATTATAAATGCTGTGCTATTTCAGATAGTTGGACAGAAAAATATGAATTATATTAGTATTTGCTATGTCTTATTAAGAAGATATATTGTGAATAAAAATTGTATGCTTCATAGATATTTCCAAGAGATGTGGAGTTTTTATTTCAAATTCCAGGAAGCAGAAATTTAATGCCTAATATTTAAATGACAAGAAGAAGTTTTTTATTTGGGGTCAAAAGATTTCTTTTTTTATTAGTGTAATGATGTCAAAGGATTGTGGAATTGCATTCCTCCCTCTTAACCTGATCACAAATAGTGATGAAATATAATATTCATCCATTCTTTCTTCCCCTGAGAAAAGAGGGTGAGTTAGGGAATAATGAGCCTCTACTCTTATTTGGAGATTTAAAAAAATATTAATTTGAGAGACAGTATTGTTCACTATTACTTCTCATTGGGTAGTCCTGAGGCTCTAATTTAGCCTCTACCCATCCAATTGTTTCCCTATAGACAACTGAACTCTGCCTTTCCCCCACTAAACTCATTCTCCTGCCCTCAAAACAGCCCTATAATATGTTTCTCTATTTTTTGTTGATAGCATCATCATCTTTTCATTAGCTCCAAATAGAATCTTTAGTCTTCTTTGACTCCTTTTTTTCCTTTCAAGTTTTAAAATCAGGCACATCTAACTGAAATATCAGTCACATTTAGCCTTCTTCAGTCTATCTTTATAGCACCTTCTACAGTCCACGCTGCACTCACCTCTTGCCTAGAATAACATGTTACTGCCATTTCTGAACTTTTTGTCTCCATTCACTTTCAACCCACACAAACTTCGATCCATTCTCTATTCCCTTGATATAGTTCTCTTTCTCAAGTGTGGGTATGGCACTCATATTCTCCTGCTTAAAACCTGGGTGTAATTTATTACAATATCAACTCATGCTTTGTTCTCACTCCCTTTTCCTTTCTGCTACACTAAATCTTTCCAAGCTGTTAGATAAACTTCGGATTTCTCAGACAGAAATTGCAAGGTAGAAAGTAGGAATTGCTTTCATGAAACTGCTTTCGCTAGCTTTTGATTCCCACAACTTGAGGACTTTGAAAGGATTATTCTCCTGAGTAGTGGGAGGAGAGATTCTTTGAGGAACTGAGGTGCCAAGCACAACACCGAACACCAGAAGATTTTCAAAAGCTTTTTTTTTATGAGGGAAAATTGATCCACTCTAGAAGATGCTGAATCTAGATTCCACTCTAGAAGAGTAGAATCAGTGTTGGTCTGGTGTCAGAGAAGATAACAGCCACATTAGGGCAGAATTTATGGCAGGTAGACTTCTCTGGAAAGAGATATGAGACAGAGTGTTGTGAAAAATGTTTGTTAGGGATCAAACTCACTAAAGAAAGGAAGCACAAGGAAGTAGGATTGAGTACTGGGAGCAACTCAATTGTGGTGCAGGCTAGGCAAAGTATGGTCTATCTGACAGGGAGCCCTGGGGTAAGAACTGTCCATTAGAGCTGTCTTGCATCCCAGGCTTCCCTGGCAAGGGGACGACAACCTTGGTTGAGGAGGTTCTTGGCTGTTGATACAGATGCTGAAGTAGCTGAGAGCTGAAGGTTGTCTGCAGAGAACACCTCTGGCAGCTGAGTGGCAAGTCCTGTGTGGAGGGACTGGTCCAGCTTCTCAGTGACCACCACAATTTCTGTAGGACCATTGGGGTCTACTTTGAGGAAGCTCCTTAGCACTAGGAACTTTGGGGAGGGAAGTTTTTACTCAAGACTTTCCTACTCTTAATTAACTGTGTGAAGTATAATTAAGTGTGAAGGACTGTTCCTGGTAAGAACAATGCCTCTTCAGCCTCACTGACGTTGAGCAGAGCAGATGCAAGAAAGCAAGGCAAAAAACACAGGACCTGAAGTCCAGCCTCAGAAAGCTGGTAGCTTAGCAAAATTTGCACAAACCCAAGGGAAGTGCCTGAAGGAGCCATGCATGGACACACATGGGCATTTCTAAAAAATGTTTTAATATATTTTATTGGTTATGCTATTACAGTTGTCCCATTTTCCCCTTCACTCCCCTCCACCTTGTACACCCTCTCCCACCAATATCCCCCCTTTAGTCATATCCATGTGTCATACTTATAAGTTCTTTAGCTTCTACATTTCCCATATTATCCTTACCCTCCCCCTATCTATTTTCAACCTACAATCTGTACTACTTATTCTCTGTACCTTTTCCCCCTCTTTCCTCCTCCCACTCCCCTGTTACTAACCCTCCATGTGATCTCCATTTCTGTGGTTCTGTTCCTGTTCTAGTTGTTTGCTTAGTTTTTTTCAGTTTTGCTTTAGGTGTGGTTGTTAATAATTGTGAGTCTGCTGTCCTTTTACTATACATGTTTTTTCTTTATCTTCTTTTCTTAGATAAGTCCCTTTAACATTTCATAAAATAAGGGCTTGGTGATGATGAACTCCTTTAACTTGACCTTATCTGAGAAGCACTTTATCTGCCCTTCCATTCTAAATGAAAGCTTTGCTGGATAGAGTAATCTGGGATAAAGGTCCTTGTCTTTCATGACTTGGAATACTTCTTTCCAGCCCCTTCTTGCCTGTAATGTCTCTTTGGAGAAATCAGCTGACAGCCTGATGGGAACTCCTTTGTAGGTTACTGTCCCCTTATCTCTTGCTGCTTCTAGGATTCTATCCTTCGTTTTTACCTTGGCTAATGTAATTATGATGTGCCTTGGTGTGTTTCTTCTTGGGTCCAACTTCTTTGGGGCTCTCTGAACTTCCTGGATTTCTTGGAAGTCTATTTCCTTTGCCAGAATGGGGAAGTTTTCCTTTATTATTTGTTCAAATACATGCTCAATCTGTTGCTTTTCCTCTTCCCCTTCTGGTACCCCTATAATTCGGATGTTGGAACATTTAAAGATGTCCTGGAGGTTCCTAAGCTTCTCCTCATTTTTTTGAATTCTTATTTCTCCATTCTTTCCTGTTTGGTTGTTTTTTTTCTTCCTTCTGGTCCACTCTGTTGTTTTGAGTCCCAGTTTCCTTCCCATCACTATTGGTTCTCCGTGCATCTTCCTTCATCTCTTTTATGATAACCTGCATTTTTCATCTAATTTGCATCCAAAATCAACCAATTCTGTGAGCTTCCTGATCACCAGTGTTTTGAACTATGCATCTGATGGATTGCCTATCTCTTAGTCACTCAAAACTATGAGTCCTGGGGCATTGATCTGTTCTTCTGTTTAAAACATGTGTATCTCTCTCTCTCTCTTTTCTTTTCTTCTTTTTTTTTTTTTTTTTTTTTTGGTCTGGTTGCTCCTGTTATGGTGAGGGGTGGAGCCTTAGGTGTTCAGCGGGGCTGGGCACCCCAGTTGCTAGATTGTGATGTTTTATGTGGGGGCAGGGGCAGGAGAGAACAATGGCGGTAACTCTGTTCTCCTGGGACCTCAGTCCCTTCTCTGGGATCCTGAGTTGCGCACTCTGCACTGGCCCACAGTCGCTGCCTCACTGGGTCTGCCAGCTGCCACTTGCATACTCAGGGTCCACCTGCTGCGATCTTGTGTGCCCCAGATGCCTTACATGCTCCCTCCCAGTTGCCTTATGTGCCCAGTTCTCCCTGTTCTCTGCGCTGAGACCCGTGCCAGGCTGCTCCTCTCGTCCTCTCCTACCGGTCTGGATGAATGGGTCTACTTCAACTTCTTGGCTGTCCTACTTCCATTCAGATAGATTCTCTGTCAGTTCTGGGTGTTATTCTGCCTCTAAATTGTTGTTCTAATCTTGGTTGTGTGTGGAGATATGGTGCGTCCACCTATGCTTCCATCTTGCCGGAAGTCCGTATTTCTAAAAATTTTCAAAAAATATTTAAGAAAGATAAGCCTGTAAAAATTAGACATTCTTTTTTAATTTTATTAAAATCATTGGAGTGACATTGGTTAACAAAACTTTATAGGTTTCAAATTACAGTTCTATAACATATCATCTGTATATTGTATTGTGTGTTCACCACCCCAAGTCAAGTCTCCTTCAATCACTATTTTTCCCCTTAACCCTCTTCTGTTTCCACTAACTCCTTCTGCTAATCACCATATTGTTGTCTGTGTCTATCAGGGCTTTTGTTTTTTGTTTTTTTTTATGTGGGTTTTTTTCTTAATTTTCACCTTTTTCACCCAGACCCCTAACCCACCTCCCCTCTGGTAGCTGTCAGTCGGTTCTCTGTATCTATGAGTCTGTTTCTATTTTGTTTGTTAGCTTGTTTTGTTTATTAGACCCCTCACATAAGTGAGTCATATGGTATTTTTTTCTCTGACTGGTTCATTTCACTTAATATAATACTCTCCAGGTCTATCCATGCTGTTGCAAATGGTAAGATTTCCTTCTTTTGTATGGCCAAGTAGTATTCCATGATGTGAATGGACCATAGCTTTTTTATTCACTCATCTACTTATAGGCCCTTGGGTTGCTTCCAAGTCTTGGCTATTGTAAATAATACTGCAATGAACATAGGAGCACATATATATTGTTTTGAATTAGTGTTTTGGGTTTCTTCAGATAAATTTCTAGAAGGGAAATTGCTGGGTCATAAGACAGTTCCATTTGTAATTTTCTGATGTAACTTCATAGTGCTTTCCTCAGTGGCTATGCCAGTTTGCATCCCCACCAATAGTGCATAAGGGCTCCCTTTTGTTCAAAACCTTGCCAACATTTGTTTGTTGATTTATTGATGATAGCTATTCTGACAGCTTTGAGGTGATATCTCATTGGGTTTTAATTTGTATTTCTCTGATAATTAGTGGCATTGAACATCTTTTCATATGTCTATTGGACATCTGTAAGTAATCTTCAAAGAAGTGTCCACTCAGGTGTTTTGCCCTTTTTTTAATTGGATTGTTTGGGGTCTTTTTGATCTTGAGTTGTACAAATTCTTTATAAACTTTGAATATTAACTCCTTATTAGGAGTTAATATTATTGGAAAATATGTTCTTCCATTCAGTGGGTTGTATTTTCATTTTGTTGTTGTTTTCCTTTGCTGTGCAATAAGTTTTTAGATTGATGCAGTCTTATTTATTTTTATTTTGTTTTCTTTGCCCAAGAAAATATATCAAAAAAATATTGCTGTGAGACATGTCCATGATTTTACTGTCTATGTTTTCTTCTAGTATTTTTATGTTTTCTACTCTTATACTTAATCTTTAATCCATTTTGAGCTTATTTGTGTATATGGAGTAAGAAGGTGGTCTGGTGACAGAAATCAGGCAAGAAGGAGAAATAAAAGGCATCCAGATTGGAAAGGAGGAAGTAAAACTGTCATTATTTGCAGATGACATGATACTATATGTAAAGAACCCTAAAGATTCCACCAAACAAAAAACTACTAGAACTGATAAATGAATTCTGGTAAGTAGCAGAATACAAAATAAATATACAGTAATCAGTTACATTTTTGTATACCAATAATCAATGATCAGAATGGGTGACTAAGAAAACAATTCTTGCCCTGGCTGGATGGCTCACATACCTATGTTGCAGTTTTGAGCCCCAGTCAGGGTGCCTGCAGGAGGCAACCAATTGATATATCTCTCATATCAATGTCTCCCTCTATCTTTCTCTGCCCCTCCCTCCCTTCCTCTCTCTCTAAAATCAATGAAAAATTATCCTCAGGTGAGGATTAAAAAATTTCATTTACAATTGCATCAAAAAAGTAGAATACCTAGGAATAAATTTAACCACGGATGTAAAAGACCTGTACTCAGAAAATTATAAGACACTAAAGAAAGGGATTGAAGAAGATATAAATAAGTGGAAGCATATAACATGTTAGTACATAAGAAAATTTAACATCCTTAAAATTTCCATATTATCCAAAGTAATCTGTAGATTCTATGCAGACCATGGCCCGCAGTGTTTGCATCATTATGGATGAAATGAGACATTCACATGGACCACCGAGTCTGGTGGAGGAAAAGGGACAGCCTGGCTTTTCTCTCAAGGGGAGCAAAAACCTTGGCCCTTGCCATTACCAGCCTCCATTGGGTTTCTCTGCACATTACATGATGGTCCTCATTTACTATGCACAGGTTCGCTTTAAGTGGTTACCTTTTACAGAAAACAAAGGAGCGAATACTGCTAATCACATCACAGAAGAGGGATATTTGTAAATGAAAGGCAAAAGTGGTTGAACTGGTTACACTCATCCTTGGAAGGTTTAGCATGGATTTTAGGAAGTTACTTTGCAGTAAATGTCCTCAATTTAGGGTGAGGAAGTATTTTTAGCAAGATCAAGACTCAAAGCAACCTAGGCATATTGCAGGCCTGATTCCCTAAGGGAGAACCTATCCATGGGTGTGGGTCCTGTGCATCTCTGAGTAGGAGCTGGGCCCATGCCATGCAGAATGGTCTCCTACAGATTCAACACAATTATTATCAAGATACCAATAGAGTATTTCTCAGAACTAGAAAAAATATTCCCAATATTTTTATAGAACCACAAAAGACCCCAAATAACCACAGAAATCTTGAGAAAGAAGTGGGAAGCATCATACTACTTGTATTAAACTATACCACAGGGCCATAGTAATCAAGACAGTAAACTATTGGCATAAAAATAGAAATAAAGATAAAAAGAACAGTATTAAGTCTGAAAATAACCCCATGATTTTATGGTCAATTAATATTTGACAAAAGAGGAAAGAACATACAATAATAATGTAAAGAAAGTCTCTTTAATAAATGGTGTTGAGAAAATTGAACAGATCTGCGCAAAAAAAAAAAAATGAAACTAGACCTTCTTTTGCCCCACACATGAAAATTAGGCATCTAAAGCCAAGCAGCTGGAGGGTGAATCACATTAATTCGAATGTTATGTGTGAAGTTCAAATGGGCAAGTCTGTGATATTTGGGCTATAGTATTTTCATAGAAGTTGGGAAAATAGGCTTATAGTTGTTGATATGGAAAATAATATAATAATTAATAACTAACAATATCAATACAAGAAAATATTCTGTGTTCCACGTACAACTGTAAACCTACTTTTGCCCCACTCTCTATTTGAAAGTTTGCTTTCCTCAGTAGATTATAAATTTTACAAGATTGAAAATATCTCCTATTTGTTCAAAGGACATTAAAATACATATTTTACTTCCCAGCAAAACAATTTTTTTTTAGAAAAGATCATATATTTAATAAACATATGCATATAAACTATAAGTTATCTAAAATCTGAATAAATTGGATGGCATTGCATGACCCCCAAAACAGCCCTCCTCTCCTGAGTATGTATGGAGGAGGGGGAAGGGGTGTTATATGCTTGTGTAATGCATGTACGAAAAAGAAAGTGAGAGAATATTAGTTATATAAATGTGAAATTTACCTCAGAAGCCCACTCTTGAAATAAAAAATGTTTAGAAATCACTGATCAGATTTTCTGAGAATAAAAAGATAAAAAAATTTTGGTGTAAAATCTAATTGTTACTATGTGTCAGGCACTGAGCATACATAATAATTAAGGTAGAGGAGAATGAAATGAGCTTTCACTCATATACAATAACTGATATCTGTAAAGTGCTGTCACTTAAATTTTCCCAGTTGAATAACTAAGGCCTGAATCATAATAATCCTCAGTTTACATGTGAGGGAAGTGATGTCAGATGCCTAGTTGAGGACAAGATGGAAATATGATTGTGAATCCACAATACTTGCTGCAACATCCTCATTCTTATGTTATGCTAATTAGCTACTGAATCTGAGTTGAAAATTTTCCTAAAGTGGTATATATTACATAATATCCATTCATCTTTTCACTTATTCAGTTCCCAAGAACATAGTGAGCCCAAGGACTAAAGGGATGCACAGATAAAATGGATGAGAGTCTAACCCTGAGAATGCATTTTGAATCATATGACTGTAGATTTGGGGAGGTGATGTTCCAGGATGTGCTCTCAAGGTAAATCTAGGAAGAAAGAAAAGTAAGAAAAGTCCATGAAGATAATGTCAGAAGAGGCACTCTAGAGTGAAACAGCAAATTGACTCCTTTTCATGGAGATTGTGATGTCAGATCTCTATGTGAATAAACTTGGAATAAAAGTTTGGAGAGAGATAAGGAAGACTATACCCTGGAAGATGCTGTCTGCACGACTGAAGAAGTAATTCTATACACAAGGGCTACTAAATAATTTTAATCTGAAGAATCAGGATTTTATATCCAACACCCTCACTGTGCAGCAATGTGGAAACTGCTTTCACTTAGGAACACAAGTAGCACTGAAGAGAGTTAACCATAGTCATAGCCCATGGGAAGAAATGCTGAAGTCCAAAATAACCATGTGTGAGTGGAGAGGGAGGCTGCGTGATAGTCTCAGAGCTACTTAGGAGATAGACTCAACTAGACTTCATGACGCATTCCAAATAAGATAACTTAGGAAACAGGAAGTGAAATGCTTTTTCTCTGGGATAGGAGGAAAACAAACAAAAATAGGTTTAATGGTGGAAGAATGGGAAATTGAGCAAGCTCATGTAGGATATTTTGTCAATGAGGAGGCTAGATCATCTGCTATCGGGAGAAGAGCAGCCTAGTGTGAGGGAGGTTTGGCATAGCCTCCACATGAGATAAAGAGCAGCAGGTAGAAACATCTCTGTTTGCTGTTATGGGCCCATCAGCCTTGCCATGCCCTTGCTGCTGCAGCATCATGCAAGTGAAGGACATTTCTTCACTTAGCACCTCGTGGCTTGAGCCAAACCTGCAGAGCTGTGTGAATCCAGCTCTCAGGTGTCAAGGGGCAGTTTGACAGAGAATGGGACATGAAATGTTATTTCAAGACTTCTGAGGTGGGTACAACAAAAAATAATGGAGGATTAGAGCTGAGACTCAGAGGCCTTGATGAGACAGAAGATTGGATGTAATGGTAGTGCAGATGAGAAGAACCAGAAAAGGGGGGTGTCACGCACGTCAGAGAGAAGTTTACAGTGTCTGAATTCATACAGTATCTCCATGCTTGGTGCAGTGGTCTTGTACAGCATTTTATTTTGCAGAATAGCACTTTGGAGGTAAAAAGGACGTTAGAGGCCATTCATTCTCATCCCCTCCTTCTGCAAAGACAAAAGTAAGCACTAGAAATCAGGCGGCTAGCGAGTACAGAGTGTGGAATGAACACGCACTTTGTTTTCTGCCCACCTCAAAGAGAGCCAAATAACAAAGATTTGTTAAACACAATTGCTAAATGTAAGGCCCATTAATTAGAGATGATTGATATATAATCACTATTCTCCAGGAATTTACTATCCAGTATTGTATTAAGAATATATGTTAAACATTTGGTGACATTTGAAAAAAATAGGAATCAGACTCCCTCTAAATTAAGCAAGGTTATGTCTTCATATGGTTGGATAATTTGCCTGTTCTTTTTTTTTTGGTGAAATCACAAATTTTTATCACAAAATGAATAGATAGTGGCATACTTTTTGTGTTCTAGTTCTCAAATAATAGTTTCTATAAATAATACCTGCTGAAACCAAAATAAACTAGAAAGTTATTTCATGTTTTTTACTTTCCTGTCTACAATATTATACTGTGTTCATTGTTTCCTTAGCTTTTCCTGCTAACTACCAATTTCTGGTGAGGCTGGAATTGAAATTGTATACAAAATGCTTCATTTTTTTCACAACAGTTATTTTTTATGTTCTTCATCTCTGGTGAAATGACCTCTACCCACTGCATCATTTTACAAGAGGCAATCAGGAGCTTTACAGGAAAAAATATTTTATTAAATTAATTTAAAAAGAAATATTTGTACATAAAAATCTGCATAGTATAAATATTTTATATGGGAAATAGCAATAAAAATTAATATTTAGTTATATTATTCATGTGTAGGGGGGAACCTGATAACTAATTTGGAAGCCATAGTTTTCCTCCTAGAATATTCCAAACAGCATATATGGAATGATTTTGCTGATCTATATTTTAAAACTTGCTTATATTAACTCTGTTTTGCTGTTTTTTAACTATACTAATGATTATATTTCTCACCTATTTTGAGTCTTCACATAACATAGAAATATAATATGTAAATAAATTAATGTAAAATTCATATAACCACTACAACCAAATTGGAAAGCATCCAATATAAGACAAATTAAGACTTCTCAGTGAAATGTGAGACTGAGGTGTTTACCAGCACTCCACTTTATGTGCATATGACACCATTTAAAGGGGGCATGGAGCAGCCACGACATTGGCTGCTCCATGATGATGAGTTCTGTCTTCAGTAGCTGCAGCATCCCTCTGGCTTGGCTCTCAGAGCATTGCTTACAACTGCCAGAGATGTCTTACTGGCCTGAGTAATCCAGTTCAGATACTCAGGGCTCTTTTCTCAAACAAAATAAAATCTCCTCTAGGAGGATCATCAGATTGAAATCATTCCTGAGCCTGTCACTTTTTTATTTTAATTTTTTGGTTTAAATTTCTTCCACAGAACACATAATGATTAAAAAAGTAAGATTCTACAACAGACTTATAAGATCTTATCATCTTTATATATGTGTTTTCATTGTGTATTTAATCAGCACTGTGTAATCCCTGAAAAATATTTAACCCCTGAAATGACTTTTAAGTAAGTTGGAATATCTCTTTCTTAGAGAATACATGAAACATTCTCAACACTGGGTTTAATCATCCTTGCCATTCCCTCAGAAACAAATATCATGTGATACATTGAGACTTGGCTGTTTTCTAACCATAAACTCTTTCCTGTTAGAGGACGAATTATTTAAGCTGCTTGTGGAAAGTAGCTAAGAGCAATGGTTTCAAGGTGTTGTCCCTAAACTAGCAGCATCAGCATCACCTGGGAATTTGTTAAAAAAGCAAATTTTGAGGCCAGGTATTCTTAATGAAAAAAAGCATAGGGGGGTTGCCCAGCAATCTATATCTTGAGTTTTTGAGATTATTGTAATATAAATTAAAATTATATAATTGCCTTAGAATTATCTTCATCAGCAAAGGCCCATTGTTTAGTTCAATATTCATTACTGTGTTCAATGAAATGTTTGTTGAAGGGAGGAATGCATAAATGAATGAGTTGCAGCCTTTGGGAGAGTCTTAGATTCCCACCCAGCAGTAACAAGAATCACCAAAACTAGGTAGACTATCATTAGATAAATCTCTGACAAGTATTTCATTATTGGTACTTGGTCACACTATGCTGCCTTTACTCTTACTCACTGACTAGCATATGAATTCTACACCCCAACCACAGAACGAGTGTGTAGAGCTGTATGTCTTAGTGCCTGGTCACTTGAATATTGATTGCTGGTAAGAAATGGACATGATAACATAGAACCATGGCCTTCTACCCTGCTCACGACTAGAAACCAGAAAGCTCCACTACATGACCTTGAAGTCTCTATTTTGTGGAAATTAAAAGAGGTATGGGAAATACCATCTCCACAGATAATGTGATTAATTCAAACTATAAAACAAAACCTACTATGACTGATGAAAATCCTTTACGATATGTATCTAAGATGTAGTTTAAGTAAAAATAGTCTATTTTTAGCTTCTGTGACATTTAAAATGTGTAAAATTTTCTAGGTAACTACTTGTACATGTTTCCAGGTGTGTGTGCCATTTCTGGTGGGCAAAAAATTCAAGAACAAGGGGAAGAAAACAATAATTCTCCCAGTAGATGTCTCAGTCACCCACCCTATTCTCGAGTTTTCCCTGTTTTTGAGGTCATCTTGTCATATGCAAAGTCATGCAGAGAAGGTGAGTTTATTGAATTTGTTAGCAATATGCCAACATGTAATTAGAGCAAATAATAAGGTAACATGGGTGATGATCTTACTGGTGTGATATATCCATTAATATACTTCTATCACTAAAATAATTGTTTCAGCTTTCAAAAAAAAGTGGCGAGGACAACATTGTAATTATTTTTTTATTTGACTTGATTTTCCTAATTCTTTTTCAGATTTTAGATCATTTAGAAATTTTTAAAGTAAATATTACATATATATGTAACATAATGTAATACTATATATATAAAGAGTAACTCACTGAAAGTACCAAAAAACATGGTGAGTTACAAAAAACATGGGAAAAATCAGTGGGATTTTTATTTTGTCAAAACCTTGTTAGGAATGTTTTGGTTTTGGATTTGTGGTCTACGGAGTATTTTATACTTCTCAAATTTCTTCTGTTCACTTGTGACTCTCAAACCTAATAGAAATCTCCTTTTCCCCTTCAAGTAATACTTGTCTGCTTCTAGGGCTATCGAGGGAATACTTCTAAAAAAAATCGTTCAAACCAGTCAGAGCAGTGCACAAATACATACCGAATGGGAACATACTGAAAATCAGCCACAAAAATAGCCAAAAAATCTAAACGCTCATTGTGAAAAAAAAAAAGAGAGAGAGAGAACAAAGAAAAAAGAGTGCCTTAAGGGCTTAGTTTCAATTTCTGTAATAATCCACCATTTCAGATAGAGTAATTCCCTAGACTGTGTATATGTGGATAATTTAATTCCACAGATAATCTCTAATATTTGTTTGGGGATAAAATGTCAAACTTTTCCCACTAGACCTTTTCACCTCACCTTTGGAAAAGTGGTCAAATGTGGGGAGGGATTTGTGGTTGACTTGCATTTGCCTGACTCTATCTGCCAAGGACAGTACAAAACAAAGTATGAGTTGGATCTTTCCCCCTCTCTGCTACCACAGCCCCAGCTTCACTTAGCCTGGTTTCGGTGAAGAGAGTGAACACTGGAGTAATGAAATGTGAAAGTCAATGGTTCTTTAAAGAAGTTTATTTCAGTAAATAGAGGATTTATTGAAATATTGTAATGTGACAGATAAAATGAAATCCTCCACATAGAAAATGGGCATCTAGTGGTTCCGTTCATAAGGCAATGTTGGAACAATCTTAGGATTTTGAGGCAAAGGCATGGGCTTTGATTTCAGCTCCACCACTGTGAGCTCAGTAACCTTTGGAAAGTTATGAAAATCTATGAATCTTAGTTTTGTCATCTATCAGGTGGAAATAATAATGACTTTCCCAAAATGTTTTTATGTTGTTATAAGGATTAAATGAGGTCACGCACATGAAAAGCACTTTTAAACCATAATTGCTTCATAGTTGTTATTTATTAAGAAATAAAGCATAGAAATGTGGAGAACTCTAATATTGGTTGTGTATGAGTACAGGGTGTTTTGGAGTAGCTGAACTTGAAAACATCATTGTCAGCAAAAGCCAGTGGATTCCTCCTTGGGCACTTATTTTTGTCATTGTCAACATATGAGAAACACAGTAACTGCTCACTGTATATTCGCTAACAATTCACAAAATCTTTCAGCAACAAAAAGATTAAAATTCAGAATGGGAACCAAGAGTCATCAACACATCCTGTTCTCCGACTGGCAAGAGATGGACAGCTGGAAAATTAAAAATAATTTTCTTTCCTCAATAAATAAATAAATATATAATACATTTAAAATATGTAAAATACATTTATTTTAGAGTGAAAATATTAAACTATAAAACAATTCTCAAGTAGTAGGAGTAACCAAATTCTCAATAATCAAGACCCCAATTTTGTTACAAATATCACTTCATAGAATTACAATCCATTGTGTGTTTATCTGAGGCCAAGGCCAGTGAGTTGTAACTTTATACTTTTCTTTAGAGACTTTTATAATCCACAAAATAAGATCCTTTATAAAATATGGAAAAACGTAACAAACTATGATTTATAAGAAATTGTAAGTGGTTTCCTTTTGTTTTATTTTTGCATAATCAAATAAATGATTTGGTTTTTAGCTGCACTCAGCTTCACCAAAGTGAATCACTTCCAAAGAGAGAGTTGTGAAACAAAACAAATTTACACCTGGCATAAATCAAATAATCGCTCATCAGATAATTTTCAGTAGTGTTAGAATCTCAACTCTAATGAGCTCAAGGAACAAAAGAAAAATGCATTGGCTCTCTCTGCCTCTGTCTCTCTTCTCCTTGCACACTATCTTCAGCCTCTGCTGGTGCCATAGCTCTCTTGTCTTGGGGTAGGTCCAGAGAGCCAGTGGCAGCTTGGTGCCCACACCAATAGCTGTACTACCAGAGAAAAATAAAATATCTCCCCTCCCATCTCCAGTTATATGTTTTATACTCCTTGCACCAATCTTAGGTCAAGTGTATGTGGGGGTGGGAGCCTAATACCAGAAGTGTGGGAAGGAAAGGAATTCCAGGAAGACAGAATGAATAGCCTTGATATTTAATATAAAGACAAATTATTTCCATTATTAAAAGAATGTTTAAGAAATTTCATTAACATCTGTTAATTTGAATGAGTATTTTTAGCTAAACCATTAAGAGGAAATGTTCCAGTTATTGAAACACTTCTCACACCATTATAGAGAACTATACAATCTTTGACATTACCTTAAATGGAGAAAAAAATTCAACTATACTCAGAGTATATTCAAAATATACTCATATTAATACTCAGTTTGAACAAATTCTGAAAATCACATTAAAATGAATGTGTGAAGTTGAGGGATTTGTGGCGCTTTTATATATAGAAGACAAACTGCCTAACTCTTAAGAAAATTAACTCACAAAGGACTTGCAACATTATACTCCTCAGACATAACATTTTGTATCAGCAGGGCTGAGAAGATATGACTTCAAAGAACACTTTGAAGTAATCACTGCTTTTCTAATATAAACCATCAAAATAGTAAGGAGATGACTATATATCAAGTAAAGCCTTGGACTAGAGCCGGGTCCTAACTGCCTTCCCTATTTTGATAGTGGTCAGTCATGGATCTCTTCTAGAGATTAAGCAAATTGAATTTGCCTTATTACTGCAGGACTTTTCAGAAAACAAGCCTTTCAGTACTTTTGAAGGGCTGCCATGTAACATTTCCAAATCTATGGGACATACTGAACACTTTTGTGTGTTGCCCCAGCGCCCAGAATACTTGTTATTTTCTGTAAGAATAATACTGTTTGGTAACTGGAGCTTGCCAGTCCTTATATATTACATAGTTCTCTGACTTTTTATAAGACCAAATTTTTAATAACACATTATCATTAGTAAATTCACCCTGTTAAATGTTCTAAAAAGAAAATATTTAAAAATCTAATGTGTCATATATTTTTATTATAGTATGTAATTTTAGAGTAGCATGACAAAATATTTAAATTAGGACTTGAATAATTTCTGCTATTGAATTGTCTAAAACATATATTTTATAATGCCTTCACCATACTACTTCTTTCTCAGTTGAAGAAAATAAAAGAATGATAAGAATTGCTATATTTTGCAAACTCTGCTATTCAACCATCCCCGTTTACATTTTCTAACAGTCTGCACAACCAATGCCCAAAATTCAATTGACTACAGCATTGCTCAGAGGAAGAAACAGGGAATTCAGAAAATCAGGTAAATCTTTGGCTATTGGTTCCTTCATTAACAAAAAAGATAACATTATCTTATGTCATAAGATTACATTATTGTGAAGAATAACCTTGGTAACATATGTGATAATAAACTAATGATACTACATAAATGATTTTTATTGTTTTGCCATAGCCGCTGAGGAGACATTCCAACCTCCAGCCTCTCCAATCTTCAGTCATCCTACACACTGAGAAAGAAACATTTGTAAATGGGATCGCTTCTCTGTTGAGAAACCCTTCTGTCTCCCCTCCTTCTCTACCCCACTATTTGCCCTTCTCTACCCCACTCTTTTCTCAGAGACTGACAGGCATTGACCACACCAACCATCTCCCTTGTCCTCTGACTCCTGGCTGGATTTGACCAATTAAACACAAATTGGAGATGAAGGAGAAGGAAAAGACTAAGTTCAGGGTATTCATGTTCTGCTTCTTTGTGTCAGAGCCTGGCAGCTTGCCTAATAAGGCAGAGGTCCAGGTCCTATAAGGCACTTGTGTCAACAGCACCCTCTCTGCCTTCAGGTTCCATTATCTGCTCACTCTGCATGGCCTGTTGACCTACAGGTGGTAATAGTCAATGCAAGTACCATCCTGAGATGGAAGCGTGGAGCTTCTGCCTTGAGTCAAGTGCTTTCAAGAGCCACAGTCTGATTATCCCCTGGTGAGGTTTCTCCTTATATTGAAAGGAGTCTTCAAAGCCAAGAAGATGTGCCCACCCAGAGCCTGGTCTCTCCCAGGCTGGACCATTCTCAGGACCTCAGAATTCCCTGTTCAGCCTGGCTTACAATTACTTTCAGGGCTACAGCTGTACATATGTGTTAATATGTTGGTGATTTGATCAGTATACTGTATTATGATGATATCCAACAACATATGTTAACTCCCAAGACAATTGACAAATAGTAAAATATGTTCATTTTACAAATAAGGGTATTAACTCTTAGAGATTTTACAAATCCTTCCTGAGGCTATACAATAAATTGTCAATGGCAAAGCCATTTTCAGAACTCAGAATTTCTCACCGTGAGTCCGTTAGATTCAGAGAGCAGCTTCAATGTCCAAAACTCAGATAATGGAATTTTTCTAATCTTACAAGCAGTTATGATATTTTATAAGTGGACATTCATATTTTAATATTTGCAGTATCATATATCTAACTTAATTGTTTTGATAAAGTGCCATAGCAAATATGTAACATGATTTTAAGTAACTTTAGAGAAATATAATGTCAGTGAATGACTTTACAGAAAAAAATTATTGAATAGGCTTTTCACTTAGTGTTGAGGAAATGCCTTGGTTCAGCAACATCCAGTAAGTGAGCACATAAATAATTGCTTATTAAAGACTTTATATGCTGAATATTACAACCTCTACATATTAGCAATTTGATAATGAAAACATTATGATTTACTTGCCACTACCATTAGTAATTGACACCATGGATTATATAATATTACTTCCTGCCAGTAATTTTCATTGAAGCCAAGGAGAAGTGGCCATGAAATATACATTTATAACTCTATGTGAATGGTTAATGAACTCTTTAACTTTCTGATACTCATTGACAAGCTATATTAAATTTCATTCTAAGGCATCTGTCAAGGGAAATACAAAACTCTATTTACTGGACCAATTAGAGAGAGAAAGAATGTTCAATCAAATTTATGGGAGGTCTGAATAAGTTATATCATATTTATCCTTGGATAGGGGAAGAAAATGTTCTTAGACTTTTGCAGTTTTGATATGGGAAAGAAGCTGAGAAACTGACTGAGAGTTCATTGCAAAAGGAATTTTTGCAAGGTCATGACATATTGGAGGCTGCTCTGATGTAGGCAACCTGAAGACGTGCCCCTCAGCAGAAAGGAGAACGGCCAAGGTCTCCACAAGGACTGTAGGGTCATACAATGGTATTATGAAACCAAAGTTATAGAACCCCATTCCTTTCGTGTTCACATGAAGACTTTGCTGTCTGAATAAATTTATTGTTCATAAATAAATCCTGAAAGCATCAAATCTGTCTCCAATCTCGAATTTATCTAAGTGAGAGAGAGTCTCTATCCCTGAAGTAAGAGAGGAAAATATGGCAAGACCAATAATCCTTGTGCTCTTGCTAAAGCTTCTGATATCTTGCAGAATAATGCCACTGTCTGAACTATGTATGGTCTGCTATTTTTGTCTCAGCACACAAATTCTTGAAAGGGAGGAGGATGGGAAACTATGGCCTCTAAGTACCAACGGAGGTAGAATTTAAGGTCTTTTTGAAGATGACCTAAGAAACAAATACAGGAGCCAAAGAATTGAAGAAAATTTGGCCCATGGCCCCTTTAAATTTTTCTCTCAGCTAAACAGACATCTAGTCATTTAGAAAAGGACACACCCCCTTGTTAGACTAGCTGAGGGACAATCCCCTGTTGTCATTTTTATTGTCTGCCCTGGAGAAGGAGGCAGCTTGGGATGCCTAATGGAATCTTGATTCTATTTCACAGCTACAGAGCACAGCCAGAGGCCCGTGGTGCTTTTGTGAGCCAGAATCCACGGAGGCTAATTTCGGCTGAATAGAGGCTAAAGAGAATTCATTTTTCCTTGTTACATTTATTTCACTAAAATTGTTCAAACTCACAAGATATTGCTGGAAGGACACCAGCAAGCCCTTCCTAATTGGGGCCCCATTCAGTAGCAAAACTGACTTTGCAGGTACCAGTCACAGAGGTGATGAGGATTTCAGGAGCCCTAAATGCATGGAAATTAACCTTAACACAGGAGACATAAACGTTATCTCTACTTAGATGTGGAATATAATCTGGAGGCTTCTGTTTCACATACTTGCTGGAAACTGTAACCATGGCTCTCATCTTTCAGTTGCTACATACGAAAGGTTTCAGGTCCGGACATCACCAGTAGATTTTGCTGAGCATGCTTAGGGAAATAATTGCTATCCCCCCCTCAAATACTGAGAGTCTCTAGAGATACCTAGCAGCAATTGGGTATTAACCAGTTTTCAGGAAGCCAAATGGACAACAGAAATACAGTAAAAATCATTTTGTGTCTTCCTCCTACTTCAAATTTTAATGAGTAAGAAAAAAATTATATTTATGTTTCTAAAAGTGTGCAGCATTCTGGTCCTCAATGTTAATAGCGCAGAATCCTATTCTGAATTTTAATGTTGCACATGTTCTGATCACTACTCATAGTTCCAACTTTTAATTTGCTTTAAACTTGATAATTAATAAGAAAAGTCACTTAAATTGCCAAAATCTTCGGAAAAAAATTGTAAAAACCAGCTATGCGTTGACATTTCTTTTATTTTCTGTGGGTTTTGCAATCTTTGCTTAAAGGCAGCAACATCCTCAGAAGGTACCTGGAGATAAATATAAGCATCCCCATTTTACAGATGGAAAAATGAAAGCTTGCTAGATTCTGAGGAGGGCCTGGTAAAAAAAAAATCTTTCTTCCATCCCAAAACTCATTCCTTTGGAATCGGCAACATACAATAATTTTTTTTCAAAATAAATTTAAAACATGATTTTTACATGGATGATGGTGCTTCAGAAGGGAAACTTGGGGAGGAAATGAATTCTGTGGTAACAGGTTCTCCATGATGTTTGTTGTCCAGAGGGTTCTGAGGGTAGTTAACCTAAGCTCACCTGCATTAAATATTGACCCTGAGGGGGCAATTTGAGGCCTTGCTAATGGGGCAATTTGGGGCCTTAATGATGCAGACAAAAAGGTCCACAATCCTACTTGATGAAGTGAAGAGGCTCATTAGCATGATTTTCAAGGGTGGTGCTCAAAGAATTAGCTTGCCAGCCAAAGCCATGTCTAACCTGGTCAAACAGAGAGCTCTTCATGTAGCTGGAGTGCTGTATTCGACCAGTATCTCCATCTTCCTGTGGATTTGATGTTATTTTCTTCAAGAGTGTTACAGTTTTTACCACAACCTAAATAAAGGCTCTCTGACTTTTAATAAAGCTTTGAGATTATAACAAAAATACTGTTTTTAAAGCAATGTAAAATAATAGGGGAGTTAATGTAAACTTATCCCAAACCACTAATTATCTCTACTAAAGCTAAGTTCATGGTGGAAATAATGGCACATTCTTTGATCTTCTGGAGTAGATGCCGATTTCTAATATTCAGTGATGACAAATTTAGGATATAAATCATGCCAAAGCATCTTTAAACATATAACAACTAAGCAATTAATGTTATCCTGTATATAATTCCAGTGACATACATGGAGCTTTTACCAGTGCTTTGTGATTTTAAATCCATAATGCATTAAGTAGACAAATGTACACTTAAATACATAACACACATATAGTGTAAACCCACGTGTCAATATTAACCCAGTCAAGTAGAAAAGGCAGTTGTACATATACGTAGTACTTTATCATTAGAAATTCACCTTCACTGAACTCACAGACAGCAATAATTATCAACAGTGAAGTAGAATTTTCCTCATTCACAGAAAATGTGTTTAAAACACTTAGAAATATAATATTCAACACATAATAGAAAATAATCTGACAAATACTTAATTTAATCGAGTAAATATGTAAACTGTGTTTTTTTCTTTTATAATTCTGTGTTATATACAGGCACACTGTCTAATTCAATTACCAATTACAACAATAGATAATTCTTTGACTGGTTCTTAACCAGCAGACTGTATAGACTAAAGCGCCCTCAGCTTCGCCTCAGGCTCTTCATGCCTCGAGCTACTGCTTTAGTGACTGATTCAAGGGAAAAATAGAGAATGAAAATTCAAAATGTGACACTTTTACCTAATCAACTGCAAGATAATTTCTTTTCAGCACTGGTAACAGATATCCTCTTCCGATATGCATACTCTATAGTCAGCTACAATCTTTGGAACGAACACGTTTTAAAAATGGAATAATGTAATTATTATCAAAACTAATTTGTACCTCCAACAGCCCAAATTAAATTCAATAAGCACAGTAGAAATTATAGTGATTTAAGTTCTGGTATTTCACCTACTAAATTTTTAATTGTGGCAAATATGTTCTGCTTATGCAACGTAGAATAAGAAAAGGGGGCAAAGCTGCTCGACATTCCTCCATATAAAAATGTTTTTGTAATCACTCTATTTAAATAGTAACATTTTATTTTTTAAGCACTTAGTTTCTTGATCAGGATCCATATTCATGGGGTCTCGCTGTAATCCACTTTACCACTTAATGTTGCAATTCAAATGTTCAGTCAGAAGCAAAGCCCTCCAGAATAAAGCATGAATATTACTGTGTGGGGCTGTAAAGAGAAGACTATTAGAATATATCACCAACACACTAGGGGACCATTTAGTCCACTGCTCTAAATACATCATTTAATTACAATGGAGACATTACTTCATGTTTCTACTGATGTAAGTATTATTAGAATTCATGATATTCGCAGGCTACTGTGGGCCATTACATTGGCCATAAGCTATTCCATAAGATTTACTACTAAAGGCCCGCGAGGGTATTTGAGCATTCATGGATTCTGTGGCAGTAGGCTTTTATCTAAGACACATAAGTGAGGGACAACCAAGTTATTATCTCTAAGAAACATAGCTTAATATTTTGGATTCTAAAGGTTAAGGTATCATAAATCTTGAATTACTATGAGATATCACATAAAAAGACATTTTTATTTTATTTTACTCTATTCAGCCTCTTAAAATATTTTATGATGGCAGTTTCTAGAGTTGTACTATGTTGTTTACATTCAGTCCCTGGATGTATCAAAACATTGACACAGCATTTCTTTTAAACTGTACCAATGAAAGTGAAAATATGTATTTGCTGTGTGTGTGTGTGTGTGTGCGTGTGCTTGTGTGTGTGTGAATGATGGCTGTGGTCAGGGAGAGGAGGAGGCTAATGAATGCTTTATATTTTTAAGACATACCCAATTTCCATTTGAAGAGTGTTGCTCAGTACTTTGGCCCTTTTCATGATGGTCATTGTGTTGGTCTGAGCTGAGCTGATCTGCCTGCCCTTGGATCAAAGCTGGGACCCTCTCAGGCAGGATACTATAAGGGCTGCACAGAGAAGCGTGGAATGAACAGCAGCGGCAGCTTCAGAAGGCTGCCTGCTTTCAGACAATAAAAATTACAACCTGAAAACTCAGGAAAGACTGATGAAGGGGCCTGGCAAATTTGTCACAAAAATAGGTAGAAAATAAAAAAAAACCTTTTCTCTATTATGAAATGAAAACTTCTAGGTAACTGCCCAACAAATTAAAGATTATGGGTTTGTGAAGGCAATGCTTTAGAAAAGCAGGTAAGACATGAATTCAGCTAGATGATACAATATCCCCATACTGGCAATGCCAGCTTTTGCATTTCCCTCCAAGTTCTTTCTTGGATTGTAAGGCACCTGTTAGGGTTCTGAGTCTTAACATATGAAGTACATAACTCTTGCATTTTTCTGGGAACACACTGGACACATCATCAGTATTGGTTGTCTCCTTGAGAGATGGCTCTAAAATGGCAAATAGCAGCAAGCAGCTAGAACAGTACATGAGGGTGCAGAAGAAGCTGTGTTTATTGAAAAGAGTTACTGGTTTGAACACAGAAAACCCACCACAAAGCTGGGCGGTCAAGTCAGGTGTTTGGTCTCTCAATTCATAATATTGGTGCCTCACTTCTGTGGCAGATGTTTTTGTCACCTACATTCCTCCCTCCCCTCCCCATTACCCAACACCTGTCAGCTCTCAACATGTACTAATCTGGGGCCCTAATACTTCTAGCAGGAGAATTTTTACCACTGCTCCACCTATTTCAAAGGAAGTCTCAGTTTCAAAATGCATTGTTCTTACAACTTTGTATAAAGTTCAAGAGTACTAAAATGTTATCTTTAAGCCAAGGAAGTAAATAAAATTAGCAGAAGTGCTTTGGACAGTTATGCATCAAATTATATGCACTAATAATATTTATCATAAAGTTACATTCCTGTCTATCTGGTTCACCCGGTTAGAATGTACTAAAACATTGCCCTTTGGGACAGTTTTCTAGATTTAACCATTCTGTGTTTTGCAGAAAATGTGCATATAATGTGTGCATTTTAACCTGAAACATACTAAATCTAAATAATATTTTAAAAGCTAAATATTTTGAATTAAATGTCAGCTCTATAAGAATAGATGAATTTTGAAAAAAAAATTAATACTATTTTTAATGTAATCACTGTACTGTAAATACCATGCAAAATTTCTCTATAACATTAGAACAGTGTGCCCGATTAAGAAAATAGGTAGGCTATCAGTATAATCAGCCCTACCTAAGTGCATTATAAATATTATATCATTTAGTCCTGACAATAACCTTATTATGCAAATATTAATATCATAATTTTATGAATGAGAAACTGAGGCCTAGAGAACTGAAACAACGTATGCAAGATAATGTAGCGGACCAGCAGCAAAAGCAGGGATTGAATTTATCTGACTCTCCAGCCACACTCTTAAGCAAGGTGCTGTGTCTCTCTCACTCCATAGGAACTTAATACATGTGTACTTGCAAGAACACACAAATGGGTGGACATTAAAGAAAGAATAGGCAGGAAACACACAATGTTGAGGTGTTCATAGAAACTTTTTTATAGTTGCTACATTTTTTAAAATGAGTTAGACCTTTAAGATATCTGAACCTGTTTGTGTTCTCTTCTTTTTTGAAATCATATTTTTTTTCCAACCACAGACTTTTCCAGCCACATACATCTACCAACTTCATTTTATTTTTTTAATTACCCATTAACAAATTCATCAATCATTACTTTAAAAAGTAACAAAAATCACCACAATCATTACTTTATCTGGATACTCTTCTTGTAAAAAGATACAATGGTCTAGGGTGTTGATTCCCTCCTTTCTATTTCCAAACCAAGCATCTCTCCCTCTTCAGCAATGAGCAAGAGTAGGAGTCTGGGCTCTGGCAGGGTGGGGGTGAAGAATTCCAATGGAGACAGACTGCTTAGAATTTTGGCAGCCTCTGAGCCAGAGGTATTTGGGGCCAAAAGAACAGAGCTGAGAGTCAGGGCTCCATTTTTCACATCTGATGGAAACTTCACTTATACAGCCAAACTAATGCCCAACAGAAGCACCTTGGAAAGATTTGTGGGTTGAACTGGTTCTCAAAGAGTATGCTACACAGGTAGACTGATGCTTAAAAAAGGGCTAGGATTGCATTAATTCATTCATCATGTTTATTGAGCAACTACTATGTGCAAAGGCCTACTCCAAATAGTGGGGATACAAGAGTAAAACAAAAGAAGAAAGAAAAATAAAAGAAATACCTGGCCTTTTGGAACTATCATGTGACAGGAGTAGGTTCACATCATCTGCCCAGAAATATCCAGTTCTGCTACCAAGTAGAGCAGGTCTGGTTGTAGCCTGACACATCAAGGGGTTCAGGCATAAGTCCTGGGTCCCCCAGATTCTGGTCACTTAATTGTCTCTTTGAAGCCATTCTCACTGTGGTTAAGGTGAGGAAAAAGCCCTTATCACTTCTCACCCTTGGGAACAGGGTGGGAGCTCAGCATACAGACCATTGTTTCCAGAGAAACTTTCTTTCCCAGCTCTAGATTGCACACTTTCCTGGCTGGAAATAGGTGATGCCTAATGCTGGGGAAATGGTTTTACAGTCTCTTAGAATGCACGGCAAGGCATGTTTAGGTGGCCTAAAACGGTGCCTCCTGTTTTCTTTCATATAACTGTAAACTGTTAAACTAGGTACCCTCATGCATATTTGTAGGTTGGTAATTAAAATTTTTATCCCATATTTAAATGGTTTCAGAGGATATAATTACTGACATTAGAAGAAAACCTATTTCATTACTCTTGTAACACACGCAGTGAAATCTATCACAGCCACTTGATACCCATGACTATCCTTTTAAAGTACATGAACGAGATCTTCTCTCACAGTTGGAAATTTTACAAAACCCTTTTACTCCTTGAATTTAGTCCCATCCCAATTTCCTCCACAGGAGGCTGGCCTTAAGTACTACATTGTAAAGCTTAACATTATTTTCCTGATCACCCTGTCATATATTTCTAGGACTAAAATATGCTTATAAATCAAAATATAACTTAAAATTTTTATGACTGCAAGTTTCTAAGTGTTTAAAAATATTCTGGATTGAGCTCTCATTACAATTACAATTACTGTGTAATTGACCAAGAGGAACAAACTCTCACTGTTTCCAGAGTTCCAGACAATCACACGGTTTAAAGAGATGCTATCTTTAGATAGATATTCAAGGTTGATCTGCTCTCCTGAGAGACAGTTTCTCAGTGATTCTAACCTTCAAGTGATCCAATGAGGCTTTCTTATAGTGCATTAGTGTATACTATAAAATACTAGTGTATTCTCCAGTAAGCATAATAATCTATTGTACATTTTATCAACTAAGTGCTCCTTATATGTATATTTATGTTCAAATTGCTTCTTTTTCCTTTTAGCTTCCTTAAGAGCATAAATTGTATCATAACATGTCTTTATACACCTCTAGTGTTTGGACAATTATAAAAAGGCAGAAACCTAATTGTCTCCAGGACAGAACTTAGTCACAAGGAACAATTCCCTAACTAATTATACCTGGCTTCTTACAATTACAGAGACTCGTTTCTGTATGGGATCCTAGGGAAGACAAACGAACATTAGTGCTCTGAGGCTCTTTGGCAGCACTTCCCCAGTTGGTATCACGTTCCTCCCTGAGATTGCTAATATAAACTCTTAAGCACAGCAGGGTGGGTACCTCACTGTTAGAGCTCTTATGAATTATGTGTTTTTCAAGTAGATATCGAATTAACAGGTATCCCCACTTCATCATTTTGGTGCCCCCGAAAGAATTACTGCATCTTTCACCTTGTGGTTCAAATGAGTTCAAAAGAGGAAGACAGCATTAGGTGATGGAAAGGGCCTCATGATCTCAATTAGATTAATAGACACTCACCTTAATCCAGTTCCACAGCATCTAACAAGGACTAAGTCTTGCTGTATAAATAATAAACTAGTAAACACAGACCATGCCACAGCCAGAGTTCACTTGCATTGGACATGAATTCCCAACTAAATCTGGGGCAAGAAAACAATCACCATTATTATTTATTGAATATTTAATATGTATCAGATTTTATAAATGGGTCATCTCATACTGATTCTACTCCTATGAAATAGGCACTGCTATGGGTCTCATATAAAAAATAGGCAATTGAAACTTAGAGAAAATAAATTATACTCACTAAACTTGTGTGGGTGGATAAATGAAGAATTAATACCCCCAAATTGTTCCATATTCATAACTACTATCATCACAGAGAGGTTTGAGAGAACTTCCCAGTACTATTTCCTCAAGGCTGAGTTCTCAGCCTAATGATGACATGTCATCATCTGTCAACAGATGATGACATGACAGATGGAAGGTAAGGAATCTGGTAATTCCTATTGGTCATTATTTTCCTGTATAAGGTGCAATAGCAACTTCTATGTAGTTCTCATCAAAGAATTCTGTAAGCTTAATTGAGGATTAACGGTGAATCTTACATAAGAAACAGTATTGCATGGTGATTCTTGAATAGGAATTAAGTGCCACTTCTGGGCTTCTTACTTGTGGCTAAGGGTGGCAGAGAATGCTTTAAGGAAGGGTGTCCACCAAAAGAGACATTTTGCCTTTTTTGTGTGGTCCTTCAAAAAGCATATCCATGCTATATGCAGACTTTTTGATTATTCTTGTTTTCATGGAAAGACAGGTACCTTGGCATGTATGCACAATAAACTTATGGTCTTTTCAGTATCCAAATTAGCTTAAGTTCACTGGATACTACTCTTAGTAATCATCTTCATGAAAACAGTTCCAAAATCCACTGCACAAGTTTAGCCAAATAACAGGATGGCTGTCTTTTTAAAGAGCAATAAAATTTCTGCAGGGAAAAATACCACTTGAGGAAGATACCTTATGTTACTATTTTGTGAAATGGTCAAATTCCTCAGGAAACTCCCTTACTTCAATATATACTTTAAAACAGGGTAGACTGAATCACCCTAAGCATTAAGTCAATATGGTTTTTTTAACATGAACACTTTTCATGACGGTGGCACATTTATTCTGAGATCGGCACTGGGGTATCATTCAGACGTAACATAAAAGTGAAGCCAAATGAATATAAGCTCATAGTCATAAACATTTTACAAAAATATCCAGATGATACACAGGTTGTGTTACTATCATAAATGGAGTCAAATTACCTAGACATAAAAATAATTTTTGTTTTCCCTTGATGGAAATTTGTTAGGTTGGTATTGTGGCCAAACAAGCAGAATTGTAAGTTGGTCAAATTTCAAAAGTTGCAGTAATTTCATGTTTCTTTGAAAATTTGATCATATATCTAATATTTTTGAATATCAGATTATGTTTACGTGATACATTAGTTTCCTATTGCTGTTGTAACAAATTATTACAAACTTAATGGCTTAAAACAACACAAATTCACAATCTTGTCATTCTGGAGATCAGAAATCTAAGATGGGTTATAAACATGACTAAAATCAAGGTGTCCACAGAGCTCAGACACTTCTACAGGCTTCAGGGAAAGATCAGCTCCTGTTGGAAATTTCTACAACTTCTAGAGGATGACAGCATGCCTTGGCTCACTGCCACACCACTGTGATCTGTTCTGTCATTGCATCTCTTTCTCTCACTCTCACTCTGCTACCTCCTTCTTATAAGGACCCCCATTGAGCTTGGATAATCCAGGGTAATCTTCCCATCTGAAAATGTTTAAGCTAGTCAAAAAATGCAAATAAGATAACATATACCTTATGCCCTATTGGGTAACATATTCACAGGTTCTGGGGACTAGGATGTAAACATCTTTGGAGGAGGGGTGGCACTAGTCTATCACTGGTGGTGACATAAAGAAAAGTCCAGGTTATAGTGGAAAAAGCCTGGGCTTTGTAGCAGTCAGACAGCTCTGGGATCGAATTCCAGCTCCTTCATTGTCAACCCTGCCTGGTGTGGCTCAGTGGATTGAGTGCTGGCCTGTGAACCAAAAGGTTGTAGGTTTGATTCCCAGTAAAGGCATATGCCTGGGTTTTGGGCCAGGTTCCCCAGTTGGGGGCATGTGAAAGGCAACCAATTAATGAATATTTTGCACATTGTGATTCTCTCTTCTTCTCCCTTACCCTCTAAGAAGCAAATAAACAAAATCTTTTTTTGTTTAAAGACTGTATTATATGCAAAGTGGTTACTCTTCAAAGCAGTTATGGAAGAATTAGGTGAAACTTTATTTTAATCCAACCCAGATTATAGGTGGAACTTTTAAAGAAGTTCTCGGGAAACTTTTCATTCTCATTGGCTGGAATTGTGTGTCATGTCAAGCCCTGAACCTGTAAGGAACCTGAGCAAGGGAGTAGAATTATTCTGAGCAAAATGAATGAAAGCTCACTTACGGAGCTGGGCTAAATTGATCCACAGACTTTAAGGAGAGAGATGAATAACTAAAAGTAAAAGACAATAAAATAAGGGAAAATAGTATTCTTTTAAGAAAGAGGAGGGGAGAATAAATGCTAGAATGAATGCTGAATAGGCAACCAGCAATGCCCATTGCTGAGCTTTTAAATCTTAGCCTAAGTAATGTTTACAACAAAGAACAACTCTGTACACACAATTGCCTTTATTCTGTAATGTGAATTAATATGTTTAAAATATTTAGAATATTGCTTGACACATAAAAAGTATTCAGTATATAATAGCGACAATGAGAACAATGAGTATTTTATGATTACTATTCATTGGCTTTATTATAACTTTTTTTATTAATGCTGCAAACAAGTATAAAATAGTAACCCTAGGAAATAGGAACTTCTCTCCAGAAACATGGAACTGCTCCTGAGTGCTGAAAAAGTTTCAAAACTTTGAATTGAGTTTGGAATTGAGCTTGGAATTGCCTGCTAGTCACATCTGTGCCACAGGTTGCTCCTCACTCCACAGCTCCACACGCAGTCTTCGATTCTGTTTCCTGTTTGAGTTCCTGTCCATCAGTTTGTTCACATTAGCTTTCAAACTCTATCAAGCATTTCTTTTATGTGACTACAGGCTCTTATTCACAATTTCTTTTCTATTTTGAGTTGCTCAGCTCTTTCTTCTCTGCTTGACACATGTAATTCTCCCAGGTTTCTGATGTTATTTGTCACCTTTTGAGTGATAACCATCTCAGCCAGAAATCCTTGTAGCTCAACTACTCTTGGGATGCTGTTCTTTGCTGCCCTCACTGGTCACTACCCATTACTGCAGGTACCTACCAAGTGCATGTCAGTTCATGGAGGACAGCATATCCAAGGGGAATGGAGCTCTTATGTGCCATTTCATTTGTGAAACTGAGATTCCCAAACATGAACAGATAAAACAGGAAAGAGGTGCCTTCTTATGAATGTGCTGATGTCACCAATCAGCTTGGTCTTAGTAAAACAACGCATGTGTGGGACCAGAAGTCACCAACAAAATACTCCCCTGTTTAGGGATATTTGTCTTGTTTGCTTTCAGTCCAAGTTAAAGTCTCTCATAACAGGAGTCCCAAAATCAATACGATCAACATCTAACTCTTCAATAGGTGAGTATATTGGCCATTTTATGTAGAGCAGAATATTCTCAGAGTTTGGGGATGCAATTTGGTTTTACTGAAACCCTTGTGAAAGCTTTCCACTATAGTATAACTTTTTTTTTTTAACTGAATGGCCAAGGCTCTGAGTTTAGGGTAGATAAAAGGAGGCAGAGTTTGAGCTCTAACTTCATTGTATTTACACATTTCATAGCAACCCTTCTATTTCCTATGGTTTATAAAGAGGCGGGACTGCACAGAGAACGGAAGTAGGTTTCCCAGCCCATTGTATGTCACTCACTAGCACTGTGCCCAAACGAGCACGTAAGTATTTTGGGAGGGTAATGACTTGCTAGGTTTTGTGATGCAACCCTGAAAGTCTAGCAACTTCAAAAAGTCAATGTGTCCTCTGATTATGCTTAATTTAAGGGTATCTCTAAACAATGTTATACTGTGTCCATTGCATTGTTCAGCATGTAATATCGCAGTATGCTGAAGGTTGCCAGAGGAGAAATGGGATGGGAGGCTGGATAGAAAAGGTGAAGGGTTGAGAAGTACAGATTGGTAGTTACAAATAGTCATGGCCATATACAATACAGCATAAGAAATATAGTCAATAATGTTATAACAACCAGGAGGGTTCTAGAAGTATTGGAGGGAACACTTTGTGAAATGTATGATTGTCTAACCACTATTTTGTACACCTGAAACCAATACTAAATCATATTGAATGTAAACTGCAATTGAACAAAAATAAAAGTAATAAAAATAAATAAACTCCCTGGGTTTATTTATTTTTCCCCCTGGAACAGCCCTCAGACTTTCCACCATCTAGTCTAAGCCTAATTTCTCCTCAATGTGTCCTTCACTTCTCTGCTTTTTTCATATCACCCACCTCAATAAAAAAGCTTGTTTTAGTAAGGCATTAGTTTCATATTTTCAAAAATAGATATAATAACATCCTATGTTTTTAACATTTCTGTCTAAAAAGCATTTATATACACAGTTTCTTATTGGACCTTCATAACAATTCTTTAATGTTAGTGGGCTGGACATCATTATCCCCTTTTATAGATGAGAAGATTGAGACTCCCAGGAGTTAAATGAATTACCCTAGGCTACATAATAAGCAAAGGAACGGGAGCACGCTGAGACACTTGTGTAAGTTTTATGCTTTCTACTTTACTATCTCATCACCGATCCTTCTAAATCTTACTGAAACATTTAATTTTCCCAGGCATTAATCAAAACATAATCAATGGCTGTGACCACTGGTAAAATAACTGGATTAAAAAATGCAAATCACTTTTCTTTAGGTGGATGAGTACAGTAGTCAGCCTTTTTACTGGTGTAATTACAACTCCAAGAATTTATTTTGTAATCAGTGGTATTTGAACCAGAATGTTCAGATAGTTCATACTTACATATGCCTCTCTTTCTTACTCCTCCCCTCGACAGGTAAAAATGGGCAGAAATATAAAATAACAGTATGCGCTTTCAAACCAGAGGGCCAAAATTGGAAGTGTGGTAATTTTTGGAAATCTCTTCTCAAGTCTCAAGGGTCTTAGAGAACTGATAGTGTTTAGTGACCTTCATTGGCCTATATCATCCTTGGAGGATTGAAATTGATTTTCTTCATGCTACCCTGCAAGAATCCCAGCCTGCGCCCCCTGCCGGTTGGTTGCCTAGGAGTGTGACGCCTGCTAACAGCCCTTGATGTGAGCACCGGGCTTTGAGAGACTCATAAATGGGAGCAGCAGGACTCTCATCCTGCTGCATTGTTTTGAAGTTATTCTTCCAGATTGTGCTTTCATTTCAGCTCATTCTTCTTCTCCCTGTGCTGCCGCATGGCCTAGCTCAATTCTAAACTTGCTTTTTTTAGCTTCTGAAAAACAAAAATTGGTTAGCTACTAACTGATTTTATTTGTACTATAAAAGCCCTGGGACGGAATTTTGCAAACAAAGCTGAAATCTATACGGGTCCCACTGTATTCACTATCCTATATAAAGCGACTGAAATTATCAAAAGTTGAAGACCTCCCCCCCAGGTGTTGGTCAGCCAAGCTTTCGGAGCAATCAATGGCGACAGCAAAGCGACTTCACACGGGAAGCAGAGAGGCAGCGCGCTGTGAAGCTAATGAAGCTTAAGCTACAGGGCCCTTCGTTCGTGCAGGTGCCTTCCAAGACCCTGAGAAAGGGACCTAGCAGGGTATTTATATGGTCCCATGTTTCTATAAAATTCAAAATAAAGGCATTTAGCTTGCACCTTTTAAAGAGTCATATTTCTCTCTGCTCCACACTTCCTAGGTGTCTGGTGGCACTGGAAAGACCACAGGCATTTGAGGGATCTGGGCTAAGAGAGGTGGACTAGGAGATAAACTTACTTTGGGCTTACTGGAATACGTTTATGTAATGCTCAGGCATGTCCGTGTGCAGTGAAGTCATTGCTGTCCCGTGGAAGAACCCCTCCCGGGGTGCTGCTACGGCCCACTGTGCTGGCGCACCCAGCGTGGTGACAGCAAATAAAGCAGCAGAGGTTGCATCATGAGAGGAAAGCGTCCCTGTGGAAAATTCTTGTTACGACTTCAATTTGTCAGCAAAGAATCAGAATCTCATCACCATCCGGTGAATATAAAAGTTATCTCCCATCAGGAATACCCTATACTTAATAATGCAGCATATTGGGCTTTAAACACACCACTTACATAGCTCTTCCAGTTTCTTTTTGATGGAAATCACACCAAATAGAATCTATCAGAATTCCCAACTTTATAGTGCACAAACTGCAGCAGGGATAGCAAGATTATTTGTAAAAATTCTCATAGGAGAGAAGTCTTTAGATCAAGTTTTCCCAAACTTCGAAACAATCATAATGTTTCTAGGACATTTCTAATAATGATTTGTGGAGCTGAAAAATTCTAAACTATAAATATTATGGAAATATAAATATGAATATCATGCAATAAAAACACTGAATTATGTTAATAGTCTATTAAAAATAGGCATTTTGTCATATAAAGAGGCAAACAGAGAGTATTCAACCAAAACTAAAGGAAAAAATATGTCTGTCAGGAAATTAAGTAGTAAAATGAATCAAATTGTGAATTGATTTTTCTGGCATTGCAGATGCGGTATATTTGACCATGTTTTGGAATTTGTAAATTGGCCTGATGCTTTTTTCCCTCATTATAAGGAAATTTTCACATTTGAACAGGTCTATCAACTCTAATGTTTCGTATCATAGAAACAGTACAATGGAAAAACAATCACACCACGTGTCTAAATACCAACATTGTAAATACACTAACTGTAGATAAAGTGTTCTTCAGTCTTAGCCATTATACCTCCACAAGGATAAATTAGGGGATAAAAAGGTAAAAAATAGTGTTTTTAGGTGATTGGAACTTGGTCAAATGTGAAAGAGGACTGAAATTATTATACGCAGCTGGCTAATCCAGTAATGGAGTAATGATTTTGGGTATAATTTTATAGGGATGCACATAATTCATGGAATACAAATATTTAGTCATTTTTTTACTTTTACCAAAAGACCTACATATATTGTAATAATCAAGACTCTTACATATTTTTAATTTTAATAGTGATGATGATTAGCTTTTCTGAGTATTTTATAATATTTTATTAAATTAAATTTGGAGAAAATTTGCTCTCTTGGGGCAGTATTTACTGAAATTTTCAATAAATGTCTTAAAAATACTTAGCTTCAGAAATAAACTTAGAATTTTGAATATCATGTTCAAACCTCACAAGGAATCATATATGATACAATATATTATTGTTATTACAAAAATACTATAAAACATTTTAATTTTATCATATAAAGAGCTGCTACTTAATTGTAATTTATTAATCTTGCAAGGCAATATATAGAACCATACAGTGAGTGAAGATTCTATATTTATTTTAAGTATTCACATCACTATCTACACAAATTTAAGAATATGAGTTGCTCATTATTAAAAAAAAAATGTTTCCCAACTGCTATTTAGTGCAAATATTGTGGACATCATGCTGAATTTTAGAACCTGAATAGAACCATAGGTGAATGAATGAATGAGGCTTTGCCACTACTTAAAAACCCAGACTCTCTTGCAGTCATGCTTATTCAGAGTAAGGAACTGATAAGATAATTTGTCTTTTCTGTTACCCAAGTACTCCTGCGTCTCCAATCCTCTTCAAACTCCAAAGTGATGCCTGGCCCAGATGTGGGCATCAGCAAAACCAACAAATCTTCACAGTGTTTAGACACAGTAACCTTTTTTTTTTTTAAACATAGAACATGAGATGCGGAAAAGACTTCCCTGTGACTTGAAAGATGTTAGTCATGAGTGCACAAGTTTGGGTTTATAGTTTGTTCTGTGTTAGTGCTGAGTGTCAGATCTCAACTGATAGAGGATCTGGGTTCTTTAATGCATCCGTGTGTGTATATACATGTATCCAGAACAGGGGCCCCTCTTGTCTGGGTTTAAGGGAAATACTGCTATTGCACCTAATTTTGTATTTATAATTTTTTCTTAAAATGAGCCCAGGAAATGTTTAAGCTTCCACCTCCACAAACTTAGATTTACCCCCAGAGACAAATTTTGGATAAGCATTGCAGATTATACACATATGTGCTGAATACAACTATTTTCCAAACCCCAAATGCCTCACTAGTGATTTTTACTTAAAGTTATAAGCCTATGAGAGAAAATACTGAAAAGAATCCAACAACAACAGAATTTAAAAAGCTGAAAAACAAATGTGTGAGTGGTAACTGAATTAGAAGTCAAGGGGAGATGAAAAATTAAGGTGTCAGTCAACCTTGGAGCCACTTTCTTTCACATTTGACACCCATCATCCTGCTGGGTCTATCTTCCAAATCCACCCAGAATCTACTAGTACTACCTACTTCTATGGGTTAAATTGTTGCCTCTACATAACATTTTGAAGTCTTAACCTCTGGTACCTATGAATGTGACCTTACTTGGAAATAGGTTCTAGTATCGCAGGTTTGATTCCCAGTCAGGGCACATGCCTAGGTTGCAGGCCACGGCCCCCAGCAACTGCACATTGATGTTTCTCTCTGTCTCTCTTTCTCCCTCCCTTCCCTCTCTAAAAATAAATAAATAAAATCTTAAAAAAATAAAAAAAGAAATATGTTCTTCGTAGATATAATCAAGTTAAGATGAGATCATGCCAAATTAAAGTAGACCTTAAATCCAATGACTGGTATAATTTTAAGGAGACAAAGATTTGGAGATGCAGACACACAGAGAGAAAATAGTGAAGTAAAGACAGAGTTAGACATATACTGCCACAAGCCAAGGGATGCCAACAATTTCTGGCAAACACCAGAAGCTGGAAGAGACAAGAACAAATTCTTTTCAATAGCCTTCAGGAGACCATGGCCCCACTGATACCTTAATTTCACACTTGTGGCCTCCAGGAAGTGAGAGATTAAATTTTCATTGTTTAAAATACACAGTTTATGGTCATTTGTTATGGCAACTCCAGGAAAAACTATACTTACCATTATTAATTGCTTGGACTAATGAAATAACTTCTGATTATTCTGCTTCTACCCTTTGTTCACCTTATTTTCAATATGGCACCAGTGATCTTTCTATAATACAAACCAGTCCATATTGTTTCTGTACTGAATACACTGTATTGGCATTCTATTTCCTTTAGAGTAAAAGCCAATGTCTACACAATGGCACACAAGGCCCTACATAACTAGAGTGTAACTATGCCACCCAACCCTGTCTTCCCTCTCCCTTCCTCAGAACTCCCCACAGTATTCTTCCCTCCACTCATTCTGCAAAAGCCACATGTGGCCTCCTGGCTATTCATCAAACACACGAGGTAGGTTCTCACCTCAGAAACTTGGCAGCAGTGGTTTCCTGTGCCAGCCACACCCTTGCCCCAAATATTCCTTTGGATAACTTTCTCACTTCCATCCACTCTTTATCACAGTTCATACTCTCACTAAGGCCCATCATCACTATCTTTATTAAAACTGCCATCTGTCTTTCATACCCTACACTCTAAATCTCTTTACCCTGTTTAGTATGTTTTTCCATGGCACTTACCATCCCTAACATGTTAAACAGTTGCTTTAATTATTATTTCTTATTTATTGACTGTTTCTTATACTCTATAAACCCCTTGAAGAGAGGGAATTTTGTTTTGTTTACTGTTATATCCCAAGTGCCCAATCCTTGTCTGGCACATGAAAATAAATATTTGTTGAATGAATTTGTTATATTGATTGAAGAATCTCAAAAGCATGTTAATCTCCATCAGAGAACCCCAGAAATACTAAAGAGCTCATGAATAGCAGAACGTGTAGAAATAGGTGTGTTTGGGACTGAGATGGAAAAGATGTTTGAAACGTTCTATAAATTGTTGATTATTTTTGAAGGCTTACTGTGTACAAGGCATTTTGGATTGCTGAGAAAATATATTGTCATTATTATTGGAGCACTATTAGTATGAAGTATCTAGGACCAGAATTAGTACTTTAGTTTGGTGACCAGAAAGGACAAGACGAAGAGATTTTGTCATTTAGGCAAAATGAAACCATTAGTTAGAAAATCCCACTGTGGAAACTCTCAACTGACAGGACTCATATTCCTCTGGGAATTTGGCTGTGATCAAGTTTCTGGTCTTATTTTTGTATAATCAAGCACCCACCTAGGAATTCCCATGGTTTATTAAATCAAAAGAGACAGATTACATTTGACATTTTCTCAAAACATTTTAAGGTCCCCCCCCTTGCCTCCACCCAGGCATTTTATTTTCAGCTTGTGAAGGGGGGCCAGCAGTTCAAGATGACTCCAAAAAGCTTATTGGCTCAGGCAATTACCTGATTTCCTCTCCTTGAAAATGTCATGTACATTTTAAGCACATTGACAAGCAAGTTTGAAATGCCTGTCACATTTGGAGATGCTACAAGGAAAAATGGAGCATTGGATTAAAAGCTGTTATTAGGTACAATCTTTGTGATTTTTTTTTCAATTTTCAATGTGGAAACAACATACTCCTCACATATTCTTACCTCTGAAAGTTTTCTGAGATCCAGTGTAATAGTTAAGATTCTTTCAACAGCAAATAGAAACCTTTATTAAAATTGATTTAAACAGTATAGAAATGATTGTTTTCACACTAGAAACCCAGTGGATTCTAAGAAAGTTGAGTCATGTTCAAAGACATTATCATGTCTTTGCTTTTTCATTTTGGGGGGTAGTGCCCTCTTATGAGTGGTAAGCAATCCCAGGAAACACATTTGGACATGAAGACAACCAGAAGAAAAGAGATTTTTTTCTTAAGGGTCTCTAGAAGCAAAACAAAATTTCCCAGAAGCCACTTGAACCAACTTCTCTTTACATCATGTCATTGGATCACGTGTTCATTCTGAATCAATCACATACAATTTTTTTGTTAAAAATCTAGGATGGAATAAATGAAATTGTTGGGGAGTTAACCACACTATTCTCTTGTCTTTCACTTGTTTCTGACTGGCCACTTTCTTTTTCTTTTGAGTGTGGCTTTCCTCCTTTATGACTGAAATCAGTTTAATGAATTAGAATGTACCTGTTCCAGGTCACAGTTAGCACCATTGCAAGGATTTATTGTTTTGCCTTCGTTAATGTAAATTAAATGATAATCACAGATTTGGAATTATTATCACTTCTTTCTTCCTACAACACACCTTGATTAACAGATTATTCAAAACGAGTTCTTTGTCGCATCTACTGCGAGGATGGAGGCCACCCGTAGCACTCAGGCTGTGGACCGTCAACATCCCAGACAACATCCACATTGCTCTGAAGGGACACACAGTTATTGTCAAGGGTGCTAGAGGCGTCTTGCAGAGGGACTTCAATCACACCGGTGTAGAACTCAGTCTCTTCAGTAAGAAAAAAGAAGAGGCTCCAGGTAAACAAATAGTGGGGAAATAGAAAGAAACTGGCCACCATTCACTCTATATACAGATCATGATCATGGGTGTTGCACTGGGCTTCGGACACAAGGTGTGGTCTGTGTATGCTTCCTTTCCTATCAACGTTGCGATTCAGGAGAATGGTTCTCTTGCTGAAATCAGAAATTTCTTGGGTGAAACATACACCATCAGGGTTTGGATGAGGTCAGGAGTTTGTTGTTCAGTATCTCAAGCTTAGAAAGACGAGTTGATTTTTGAAGGAAATAACACTAAACTTGTATCAAGTTCAGCTGCTTTAATTCAGCAAGTCACAACAGTTAAAAACTAGGACATCAGAAACATTTTGGATGGCATCTACGAAAATGAAACAGTTCAGCAGGCTGATGAATAAGATCTAAGTTATCCAACTATTGAAAGAGCAACATGCCAAATGATTTCTCAAACTTACATGTGATATTTTAAAGATGCACTAAATCATGTATTGAAAAAAACAAATTATGTAACAGTAAACAAATTACTATGTTTGCCAATCTCAATTTATGCATTAATAAATTGGAAATTATTGTTTCTATATATAATTGAGATTTATCAGTTTTATTAAATAAGAATATAAAACCACCCTGGCTGGCGTAGCTCAGTGGATTGAGCATGGGCTGCGAACCAAAGTATCGCACGTTCGATTCCCAGCCAGGGCACATGCCTGGGTTGCAGGCCATGGCCCCCAGCAACTGCACATTGATGTTTCTCTCTCTCTCTCTTTCATCCTCCCTTCCCTCTCTAAAAATAAACAAATAAATCTTTAAAAAAATAAGAATATAAAGCCATGCTAAAATTGTAAACATTATGCAAACCTACCATCATTGAGAATTTATACAGGTTCAACGTTAAAGACCATTTCTTAAAGACCATGTTCTTAAAGAACATTTTTCACTTGACACTGAAATTAATTTTGTCAGGACAGTATTCTTATTCCTGTTTTATAGATTAAAAAATTGAGACTCAGAGTTTAAGTGACTTGCCCCAGTAAGAGGCAGAGCTGAAGTTTGAACCAAACTCTTTGGAGTGTGACTCCAAAGTCCATGTGCTCAACTGCTATTCTCTACAGATATACATAATTGTTATTATTATTTCAGGAAATTCACTCACTTGTGACTTTTTTACTATGCCTCTATTATGGTCAATAATACATTAATCAATAAATATTTGAGTCCCTACTATATGTTAGATATTAAGCCAAATTCTGAGAAGGACCCACATAATTATATGATGTTCTTCCCTGTTTTAAGGAGATTGTGGTCTAGCCAGGGAAACTAAAATAATTTATATTTCTAAGCAATATAAAATCAATATGAGGAGACTGGCACAGGCAATGGCTGCGGCAGAATGTGTGTACTAGGAGGGGAGGGAGTCAGGGAAGTGGGTAGCAAGGAAGCTGGGAGACAAAGTGGACCTGAGCTGGTCAGTAGAATTAACATAGGATGAGGGAAGATGTTCCAAGACACTCAGTATGGATCATCAGACCACACAGCTTAAAATAAGAGCTTGTGGGAAGAAGTAAATCAAATCCCCTCTCAGGACTAGAAGGTCTGTATAAAGAAACCTGAAGGATGATGTTGATGAGGCACTACTTCAAAAAAGCTGCACCAAGGAAGAAACTGTTCTCAAGCTGGGGGTTGGGGTTAGGGTTGGGGTTGGGGAGACTGGCCCACGTTAAAAACTCCTCTCTGTAGGATAATGGCAGGGCCAGATTCTATCTTTATTAGATTTGATAAGACTGCCTCTTCAAGCTTATTCTCTGCCCATAAAATGCGCTTTGTGTCTATATATTTTAATATTTGCAAAAGGACTCTCTATGGAAAACATTTAGCTTTCTGAAAAAGATAAGATTTAGGAGTTTTAAAAAAACAAAACCTTCCCTCCTAAGACTATCATCTCTTAAGGAAGACCCTCAGGGATTATTCCCCTCTTCCATGCATTCTCTCACCCTCTCGAGTGAAGGCATTTATGCCAGGTTTCTTGAACTTTCTTGGATTAAATAGAAAATATTTTATAACTAGAATCTCAGTCTATCCATTTCAGGATACTCAAAATTCTCCCCCTCCACTAATGCCACCCCTACCCCTAGACACACACATACATACACACACACATAAATACCAGATTTCAAGTATAGGTGTTTAGGGGGAAAAATGAAAATACCCTTAGAGATTTGTTTCAACTCCTTCTACAAATAAAAATAAATAAATGAAGTGGCAGATATGAAAAAAAAGAAAGAAAGAAACATAAGTTCCCACCTCATACTTTGTCTCAGAAGCCCCATTGTAGACCAGGTCTATTATAATATGAGTTTCAATTAAGTCATAATAAATATTTAAAATATATAAATACAGGTTGAATCTTTTAGAATTCCTTGTTTTAATTTTAGCCACTTTATGGAACTATGCATATATATATATATATATATATATATCAGCACATAATAAATGTGTTGGATAATTAGACTTATGCAATCAGGATGCTGAATGTTTCTCTAACATCAAAGTTTCCTTGTGCTTTCTTTAAAATACACCTCCTTCCTACACCTCTGTCCTCAGCAACTACTAATCTGCTTTCTATCATTCTAGATTAGGGTTGCAGGCATCAGCAATTTGCTCATTTTAATTAATAAATAGTATTCCACTGTGCTTTTATACCAATATTTGTTTATCCATTCACCTATTGCTATTGGTTCTTTCCAGTTTAGGTTATTACATATAAACATACCGTGAAAATTCATGTATAAATTTTTGCATGGGCATATGTTTTTAATCCTTTGTGTAAATCCTAAGAGTGAAATAACTGGAATATATGGCAGGTGTATATCTTATATTTTAATAAAAGTGCCAAACTGTTTTCCACTGTGGTTTTACCATCTTACATTTCCACCAGCAGTATAGGGCAATTTTAGTTCCTTTATATCCTTACCACATTTGGCATGGTCTGTTTTTACTCATTAACATTCTTGAAAGCCTAAATTGGTTGCAGCTTTAATGTGCATTACTTGGTACATTATACTGCTAAGCATCTTCTCTATATTTATTTTCACTCATATATTTTCTTTGGTGAAATTTATGATCAAAATTCTTGCACATTGGCTTTTATTGGGCTGTTTGTCTTATTACTGAATTGCAACAGTATTTTGTATATTTTGGATACAATTTCTCTGATCTTCTTTGTTGTAAATATTTCTCCTAGTTTTGGCTTGCTTCTCTATTTTCTTTGTGGAAAAATAAAATTTTCAACATTAATAAAATATAATTTATTGATTTTCTATTTTTGTGTCCTAAAGAAGAAATCCTTGCCTAATCCAAGGTCATAAAGTCCTCCTCTTATGTTTTTTTCAAGATTTTATGGTTTTAGGTTTTATAGTTGGGACTATGATCCATTGCAAAGTACTTTTGTGTATGGTGTGAGATAAGGGTTGGTTCTTATTCCTCTTGAATATCCAGTTATTCCAGAATAACTAACAAAAGAATGCTTTTATTCCTTCATAGAATTGCTTGGATGTTCATTTGATTGGATATTCATTGAATGTTTTGACAATCAATTGTCCATTTATTTGTGGGTTTACTTTCACAGTTCTCACTACATTCTATTGGTCTATCTGCTGATGTTTTAGCAATTATAGATCTACCTTGGTTACTTACTATACTAAATCATGTCTTGCAATCAAGCAGTGTTAGTCCTCCAATTGTGTTCTTCATTTAAATATTATTGGCTGTTTTAGAGCATTTGCATTTTTGTATACCTTTTAAAATCCTTTGTGAGTTTCTATATTTTATTGGGATTTGTGGATCAATTGCCATCTTAACAATATTCAGTCTTCCAGTATATAAACATAAAATATTTTTCCATTTACTTGGTCTTATTTAATTTTCTCTGTACTAATTTAGAGTTTTCCTCATGTCATTTTGCATATCTTTTGTTATATTTATTCTAATGTATTTCATGCAGTTTGGTCACTATTTAAAATGCAGTTTTAGTTTTTAAATTTTATTTTCCTGTTGTTTATTTCTAACGTTAAAAGATATAATTGACTTATGGCCGTGCTGACAATTCAAGTGTCATAAGAATAGAGTAAATAAGCAACCAGAAGACCACTTATACACAGTCTATGGATAAGAAAAAATTTTGGCTGAACTATATACATTTATGATAGAGAAAATTTCTAACTTGCCAATCAATCCTGTTCCTGACCCAAATTAATTTACTTCATTTTAAGTTGCACCAAGTAAAAGCAGTAAAAGCCAATCCATTGGAGATTGTTATATTACTAGTCTTATAACAACATTATGTTAAGTACTGTTGCTAATGACCATTGTACAGACGTGGAAACTGAGGATAGTACTTAGATAGCTAGGCAACCTTCCTAAATCAAGTAGACTGCACTCAACCAGTTTTACACAATGCCTCTTATAATGCTTGCTGAGGCCTCCTCTCTAGAGTTGAAACTAGCAAATTCATTTGTGCACATTTATGAAATTTCCTATATAGTAAAGCATAAATCCTCTCTTATGAGAGCAGTATTTCAAGAGTTCTATCTTATAGCATACCATCTAAGAGGAAAAAATGAATTCTAGGAACCAAAGTGTTAGAAAGGATGCTGGGTTATAACTAATGGGTATAGATTTAAGTTAAACTTTGAGAAAAAGTGAGGGAAGGTGCTAGAAAGAAAGGAGCTTAGAGATGAAATAAAAAAGACAGAAGCTAAGATTTTATTTTTATTGCTACCCTATACCTCCTCTGTGTGAAGCAATGAGATTATTAATTCCATTTTGCTGTCACAAGAATTAAGACAGTCAAAGGATAAGTTTTTCTAAAGTCTCCTAGCTAACTCAAAATGGATTAAAGATTTAAATGCTAGACTCAAATTATAAAAAACCTAGAAGAAAACACAGGCAGTAAAATCTTGGGCATTTCTTGTAGCAATATTTTCCTAATATGTCTCCCAGGCAATGGGCACAAAAGAAAAAAAATAAACAAATAGGGTAAAAGTAGTTCAAACCCGGGACAATTTTATTCCAAAGCTCAGACTTTTTTCATAGCACATCCCCTTTTCCACCCACTCACCAAGTATTTTCTTAGATAGCTATTTTCTTTGGAAGTATTTTCTTTGGAAGCAAACTGAATATAGTGAAAGGAAGGTTGGGTAGAAAAAGTAAAAATTCACTATAGCAATGCAAAATTGATTGAACAATGGAGTTTGACACATGCCCCAGCAAAGTTGGCTAAATTCAGGGAAAAGAATATTATTCCCAGGGTTGACAAGGAAAGAACCTACATTACCTCTTTCCTAGATGTTCTGAGTTCGTTGGGACTTTCAATAAATGGAATGAAGGTAATATCAGAAGAAGTCTCAGCAATACAAAGTTTTCACAACTTGAAAAAGCCTCAAAAAGCACTAAGAGAGACTCTAGTTCTTTTATAAGTGCTTTACCCTAGATTTTCTATCCAATTGACCAGATTATATAAAGAAATGGAAATTTATGGCTCCCTCTGTCCTCTTATCTGATCTTATCTATTAATTACAATAAAAGTTTAACTTTCACAAAGCTGTAGCATTTTAAACCTATTTGTGTTTTTTAAGTTGATGATATGCCTGATATTAAATTTCAAGCATTCCTAAAGTGTCACAAAAAGAATTTTGGGGTCATTTCTTTTTCCTAGGAACGACTGTGGAAGGCCAGGTTTCTTTGAGTAAAGTTGCTCCAAACCTAAGGGAGGTTAAATTTACTCACTCCTTGACTGGTAAAACAAACATTTATTAGAGTTCTTCTTATGTAGTCAGAGAGCACGATGCAGTTCCAAGTTACAATTAAGGGGCTGTTTGCATTTTCACTTCATGGTTCTGTTAACTTTATCCTATTAGAAACAATTTCTATTAATGAACTCAGAAGCAGATGGACCTCAACAGTAGAGCAAAGTGTTATTTTCTTGATGTTAGAAAAAAAATAACTAAAAATTTCCAGAATTTGAACTATGCGAGTACTGGCCTTCTTCTTGGACATTTAACATTTTAAATATATACATTACTGGCACAGGTTTTGGTGACACCATTAAGAGCTTACTTAGGAAAAAAAGGAAAAGAAGATCATGCTGCATGTACATTTTTTCAATATGAATATTGTGATGGCTATTTTTCTATCAGTTTTGCTTCTGAGTCCACACAACATGAGAAAATTGGAGTACTATGAAGTTTTCTCACAAAGTCACACAGTTCACATTCATTCAGTGGGAGATGTAGGGAAGGGAGAGAGGAAAACAATTTTTAAATATGTAGGGGGTACCACCTGATATTTCACTTGAGTTTATATAGTTCCTGCTATTCCCTTCAATCATTACAGCATTTAAACAATGCTTTAAAATACACATATTACACAGAAATTATCTTCAACACAACTATTTTATTTACATACAAAGTTACAAACACTCTATTTTATAGGTAACAAAAGGAATTTTTAAAGCAACTTTAACTGACCTCTACTTAGGTGCTTTTTAAAGCCCTGAACCAAAATCTTTAAGACATACTTTTAAAGTAAAAAATATTTTTATAAAAATATTGTCAGTTATAATAAAAGAAAAGTCTACTGAATTGGACTCTGGACTTGTTTGTTGATAATTTGTATTAAAAATAACAATTTACATGCACAAATAAAAACAGTACTTTATAGCTAACTTTTAAGACATATGTATTCAAATGCACAAAGGTTGGCAAATTCTCAATGAACATACAAAAGTGATTTGGTAATGAATGTTATTTTAATGTGTTCTCAGTTGAAATTCTTCCACTGACAGGGAAGTAACACACTCCATCATCAGTTCATAATGTCTGTGATGATACTTTTAGTGTTAATAAAAAGAATAGTGTCAGATTCAGTGATTTTAGGTGAAACAGCAAAAGTTAGACTCAAATAAAGGAGAGAAAAAGAAAGAGATCTAATAGTAAGAAAGTAGAAGAGCCTGTTGGCCTAAGAACTTATAACTTTTGTATCAGCTGATATATTTTTCCTTGAGTTTATTGTAAGTTCATTAATTTTATTACTTCCTATATCCCCACTGTGCCAAGGAACACTGCTTTATTGACATACACACCTAACTGGAAAATAAGGTTTTTTGTTAAAATTTATCTCTCACACTAGCAAATCATCTTACATTTGAATGCTCATGAAGTTTTTCATATTATACTTATTTCTCAATTTTCTTTAAAAAAAGAATATTATTTATTTCAGTTTTCAACCTCACTACATGCTAGAATCACCCAACAAATGTCTAAACATGCCAATGCATAGAGCTGTTTTCCATATATTCTGATTTAATTTGCTCTGTGGTGGATCTTAAGAATTGTAAAAAATAAATAAATAAACATCTCAAGTGATTCTAATGTGCTGCCAGTTGGAAAACTACTTCAGGATCTCAATATTAGTTTTGGACACTTAGAAATGTCACCATGTAAAATCAAGTGGAAGGAGGCAGAGAAACTTAACATAGATTTAGTAATAATTGCCGTGAGTATGACTTTATGATTTTAAATGTTGTATTTCATGGTAAGCATCCTTTTAAAGCTGGTTCTAAAAAAATATACACATTAAGTGATGAATTGTGGATAGTTTGCCTATAAATACATAAGACAACAATAACAATGTTGAGAACATTCACTAAGTACCAAAGATAGAGAATGTACCAGAAGAGAATTATACTGAACTTATACAAATGGGTACTTGAGACACATTCTAAAACTTCCAGTAAAATCACTACACAAAGATGCTAAAAGTGTCCTGGCTGGTGTGGCTCAGTGGATTGGGTGTCAGACTGCAAAGCAAAGGGTCGTGGGTTCAATTCCCAGTCAGGGAATACGCCTGGGCTGTGGACCAGGTCCCCAGTAGGGGGCATGTGAGAGGCAACCACACATTGATGTCTCTCTTCCTCTATTTCTCCCTCCCTTCCCCTCTCTCTAAAAATAAACAGAATATTTTTAAAAAATGCAAAAAGCAATTAATAGCAACAAAAGGAAACATGGCTTATCCTTATTTATAATACCCTCATGGACCTTAGTGTCTTCCTAAGAATTTATTTCTTTATATATATGATATATATCATTTAATGATAATACTTCAGTTTAATCATAGTTATTACAAAATTAGTTAATCAAGATGCAAAATTATCTATTCAAAATTAATATTAATGAATATAATCAATATTTTATCTTTCCATTTTCTGAAAGTTATTTCAAACTAATGTTTTAAATACTAATTTTTTTCTTGTGACTTTTAGTATTTAGTTAATAGAGAATTCTGAAAAGCTGAAAACACTAGGCATTTAATTTGGTAACTGCATGTTGAATGAATGGAGAACATAAAAGTTTTTCATCTTTTTATTTTTCTTATATGGTTATTAAGATGAAAATTCTTGTATTTCTTACATGGGCTTTATATGATGCTGGCTATTTTCAGCATCATATCATATCAGTGACAATCAGAGGTATTTACTGGAGCATCTGAAAAATAAATTTATTAATGTGGCAGCAGCTCTGAGCAAGCCCACTTCAGTCTGTTTACACCTTGTTCTATTTCGTTTGCCCTATGAGAGATTAATGTCACCTAATAATACTAGCAAACACATACTTCATTGCTATGCACCAGGCACTATTCTAACCATGTTACATATATTAGCTCATTTAAGAACCCCATTAGTAATGAGGCTTCAGCTTACATTATATGGATCATCATTATTTATAAATTCTAAAAAATATGTTTTTAGGCAGAGCTGATTATATCCAATTGGTTTCCAAGAAATATATATCAAAAAACTAAAACACTAATTGTATTTTAAATATTCAGAAGTGGTTTGTTGAACAAAAGTAGTTCCAAAGGCATTATTCATAATGATCTAACTCTTTTGATGAATTCAAGAATGACTCTGCATCCTAATATTTTATTTTTCTCATGACTTTTCCCTTTCCCATGTTTTTCACCACTTCCTCTAATGAATAATCTTCAATAATGAAGCCAAAGTTGACTTTTTATCTGTTGCTTTGGCTGTACCATCCACTTTCTATAATCTCAATGGCATTTTGGATCGGAACCAACCACCCACTTGAATGAAAAACATTCAAATGGCTGCCCTCACCACTGAAATGTACTTTTGCTATCTCCCATCCCCTTTCCAACACCCCAATCCTCTTAGTCTGACTTCTTGTCTATCCCTTCTTCCAATCATCCCATTCCATTTTTCTAACTTTTTCCCAAACTGCCCATTAAGGATAATTTTCTACCTCTCTCCCTCTTTAACTTAAATAAAAGAGCAGATGAAAGTCTTTCTTAGTTGAAAACCTATGTCAGTTTCCTTTAGTCTTTTTCTTATTAGAGAAGCTGTTGTGGATTGAATGATCTCTCCCTTCAAATTCATATGTTGAAGTCCTGACAGTACCTTAAAATATGGCCTATTTGGAAATAGTGTTATTGAAGTGGTGGTTAATTAAGTTAAGGTTCTCCTGGAGTAAGGTTCAGTCCTACTCCTATGTGACTTATGAACTTATGAAAAGGGGACATTTGGACACACACAGACACACAGGGGGAACACCATGGGAACATGATGGTAGGGATCAGGGCAATGCATCTAGGAGTCAAGGAATGGCAAGCATTTCCAGCAAACCCTCAGAAGCTGAGAGGGGGAAAAACATGAACCAGATTATTCCCCATAGTCTTCAGAAGAAGACAAGCTTCCTGACACCTTGGGCTTAGACTTTCAGCCTCTGGATCTATGAGACAATAAATTTCTGTTGTTTAAGACACTTTGAGGTACTTCATTACAGGAACCTTAGTAAAGTAACATAGAAACTAAATATCTAGCTACTTTACTATGGTTTCTTCTTTTCTACCTCTCTACATAATGGGTGCTTTGAACCAGTTGTCTTTAGAAATAAGTACAGTGAAATCACTCCATCACCTCCTGCAAGGGACCTGAATAGTAGGATGGACAAATCACTGAGTCAAACAATAGAGAGACCTAGTATCTAGTTATCTTTCCCCCTCTTGCTTGTCATGCAAATTTGGGGATGATTTGACTTTACGGAGTTTATTTTCTTGTCTGTGAAATGCGATAACCACACAAACTATTATTATGAGATAGTATAGATAAGGAGAGACTGGGCTCCAGCATTAGGTAGAGCTCAGTTCCTTGTCAGCTCATCTACTTACTGCCTGTGTAAACTCAGGAAGTCTTGAGGTGTTTACTTCTTTTTGTAACAAAATTAAATCTGACTAAAGTTATGAGAACTAGACCTAAGCCAAACCAGTAGGATAGCATCTTCCTAACCATGGCAGTTTGTTCGCTGGTAGGCAAGATACCCAAGCCAGGCCAACAGGCAACACTTGAGTAGCTGGCCACGTTGGAGTAGCTGGTAGAGGAATGGGATCTTCCATCGTGCCACCTCAGCTGGGAAATTGAGCACAGACATCTCCTGACCACTGGACCTTAGGCAAATCCTCCTGACATCTCTAAGTCTGTTTTCCTTATTTGTAAAAAAATGGGGATAATAATAACTTGTTCTTGGGAATTTTGTGTGACATAAAGTTTTTAGGACAGTACCCGAATAGAACCATTATTAGTTATATTCTCATGTGTCCTTTCCAGGCTGGCCATGTTGGAGTTGGCAGGGAAAAGTCTCTTTATTCTCTCAGAACTATGAGAATGTGACTCTGGAGATGCCAGTAGCCATTGCACCAGCACCTGGCATAAGTAGGAGCAGGAGATATTCACAGAGAGGGTTCTAGGAGCGTCTGATGCTCCATTCCAGTACTAAGGTTCTCTTGCTTCAAATCTGTGGACTATTCTGATGTCTACCAATAACTCTTCTTTTACCATTTAAGTTATTAGAAATGAATTTCTGTGATTTATATGTAACTTAGTCTTTCTTAGTCTCTTTCTTCATCAATAAAATATGATCAGTAGTAGTGGCTACCTCAGTGGGTTATTATAAGATAAGATATAAAGTTCTTAGCACATTGCATGGGACATAATAAGCTACTGATAATAATTACTAGTTCCACTACTACGTAGAGTTATTAAGAAAAATATGAATATACATAAAAGTATTTTGGAAAAATACACCCTGAAACATGTAAGGGCAAGGTTATCTGACAACAGTAAGTTATCTTTGATGATTTTATATAAGGAAATTTACTGTCAAGTAGCCATTGCTCTCAGGCAAAGCTTCTTTGGGTTCTGCCCTGCACCAGTTTGATTAAAATTGTGGTAATGAAAAACTTCCTTTAGTTGTATTTTAACTGAATTTCAAAGAAGAAGGAAGATAAGTTAATACATATGCATGTAATCAGCTCATGACACTGGCACTCATATACTAAAGTCATACAGGAGTAAAAATTCTGAAAACACTACTTTCCAGGCAGGTGAGTTTTGACAGATTACTTCATGACTCTGAACTTCAGTTTTTCCTTTTGGTCAGCATATTTATTCTCTTTTCTTGTGGCCATGAGTAGGAAAACCAAAAATCAGATATAAATATTTTTCTGAGAGACATTACCCTATTGATAGCCAACCTTCTCACCACCATTCCCATAAAATAACCAAG